>NC_136263.1:96103185-96330685 GCF_964187855.1 Myxine glutinosa | reverse complement strand
GTTGAAAAAGTCAAAACATTATACCGGGTGTACTTACTTTTTCACGTGACTGTATATACATATACATATACACATACATAAATACATGCATACATATACATAAATACATGCATACATATACATATAAATACATGCATACATATACACATATATACATATACACATATATACATACACACACACACACACACACACACACACACACGTTTCGGCTAGCTCCTCCCCCCACTGTGTGTGTGTGTGTGTGTGTGTGTGTGTGTGTGTGTGTGTGTGTGTGTGTGTGTGTGTGTGTGCGTGTGTGTATGCATGTGTGTGTATGTATGCGTGTGTGTGTGTGTGTGTGTGTGTGTGTGTGTGTGTGTGTGTGTGTGTGTGTGTGTGTGTGTGTGTGTGTTGTGTGTGTGTGTGTCACGCCATCTTTTGCTTGTTATGCAATTCCACACACATCCCTGAGCCAATTGCTCCGAAATTTGCTGTAGCATATTATAGTAACACTCGGTAAGTCAACCTCACAATAAAAAAATTGCGATTCTTAATCAAATTGATGTTAACACAAGAAATAACGGCGCTGGCAGGGAGGTTGGTGGAGCTTGGCTTCCGCCTCGGCCCATCTGTGTCGCGTTCAATGCGAATTATTTGTCTGGAATCGAACCAATTGTATTTTAGTATTTACGTTCCGTATGCAGAAGGGACATTAATATATAAAGGGTCAACAGTCGGCACGGGACTACAGTGAGTGTAAGTAGTCGTCGCACGACCTCAAACAAGGAAATGAGGGCATTTGGCCCAACCTTGCCGTGGTGCACTCCCAGGTTAATTTTTGCTGCAGCTTTACACATCAACCTTGTTGATAAGGAGACCCAACTTGCTCATTCATATCTTAAAGAGGCGATTATGATGCTCGGGTATATATTTGATGTGCAATGCTTTCTTACACCTGCATCAGAGTTCACTTCAGCATTATAATCTGTTTATTAAAAAAAAGACGAACAGCATAAAGCATTATATAAATGCTATGGCAAAAACTTCATATCAAATACAGTAGACCGACAAAAGGTCTGTTCAGACGATAATCTGTTTTCAACCTAAAGCTGTAAATGCATGGTTGTTTCAATGTAAACTATAAATGTGTACTGTGCTGGTACACCGAGGTTTGTCGTGGTGTGCACACGTCTCGCAATCACCTGCCTAGATATACCAATCAGATACCGAAGCATAAACATCATGTTAGGTTTCTAATCTAAAACTCCTCACATGGAGGCATTATTGGTAAATGAGGTCGATGGCAGTTAAATAATACGAAAAAACAACAACAAAAAAACAACAAACACAACGTATACAGGACAGTGCTATATAGGTGATGAGAAGTCACAAACTTCGATATAAATTATACATTTTTGGAAAACTTTGGCTTTAAGAGTGCGGGTCGCCCCAGCGTTTTTGGTCTAGCTAATGTCGGGACTGCGTGAGGCAGAGATTTCCTGAGGAGAAGGTGAGCAGCGCACTTCGGCGGACTCTATGGTACCGGGGCGTAACCCATTCTCGCTCCGAGAGGCCTCCGCAGATTGTCCTGGTCCCAATTCAGGGCAGCCGGGCCAAGCGTTCGGGTTCCGAGCGCATCCAACCGGAGGCTCAGAGTCGACCTCGGGTCTTGAGAGCTGCGGAACGAGGAATCCAAGAGGCTGAGAGACGTGGCAAAGCAGAAAGCGTCCCCTGCCGGTAAGCAGCACCGAGCTTGGCAATTGCTCCACCGGCAACCCGACCTTTTCCTCGGCCAAAAGGCTCTCCACGCTAAATGAGGTGTTGAGTTTTGCCGAGACTCCCACAGAAACTCTTTCGCTGTTCATCGTCAGGCCGTCAAGCTTGTTCTGTCGAGGATAGTGTCCTCCGTGAGCTCTCAAGCCCATTTGCTGTGCATCACGGCCCTCGTTCTCATCACCAGAAAACATCTGCTTGTCCGAAACGTACTCGCCGCAGGAGGCCATCTTGGCCACGGGTGAAATCAACAATACAGCTTTGGCGTCTCCTCGCTCAGAACCAGGCTCCGTTTGGAGCGCATGGCTAACTTGAGAGCCGAAGGCACCTTGAAGCTTTTCGTGCATCTTCCGCTCTTGTTTACGTCTTCGTTTTTCAAGCCGTTCGTTATCCCGCCGCACTATATCCTGCGGGTTCATGGGCTCTCCGCTGCAGGTCTTCGGATGCGCGTTGTGCGCCGGGCGTCCCGGCCCTTTGCGGGTGTTCTCCTTCTTGCGCCACTTTGCGCGTCGGTTCTGGAACCAAACCTGCACCACGTCAACAACAAGAGTGCGTCTCCTTAGACACTGCAACTGAGACCGCTCGAAGGATGTGTAGCTCATTTTAGAAAAAAAATTAAAAAATAAAATAAATCACTGAGGGTGTTGCCAACATTCGTGTTCTTCAAACAGGTGACCAAGTGTTGGCAATTCACACTGTTGGCAATATACGTGCATTTTTAAAACAACAACTATTACGCTGTTCCCATATAAACATTACACTACTCACAATAAGTTAGGGATATTGTGGGAGTGAGTTTATTTATTTTTATAGGGGTTAGGGTTAGGGTATTGAAATCAAGAATGCTGAGTTTTTTCATACTCATTAATAACCATAGAATTAGGACCAACAACTTTTTTCAACATAATTAATACACAAAATCAACCACACCGAAGAACTTGCCAATATCCCTAACTTATTGTGAGTAATGTAATATGAGGCCGACTGATGTCGATTCCATGAAAACTTACCGCATATCATTTCATGATGAAAAGTAAACAACCACTTTCTTGTTTACTCGAGTAAACACAAAAGTTGACAGGAACCAACCTGCGAACTTTCGTCTATTCATACCTGAACTTTTGCACTAGCTCTTCCATGAGACACGACCGTGTATACAAAAACTTTTTTTTTTGTCTCGTGATGTTTCCTGACACTCCCTGGTTATTGTTGTTTTCCGAAGTTAGAAAAGTTGTATTTTTTTTCACCCCAAGGATTTTTCAAAGCAAAACTCTTGGGACAAAACAAAACTTTTCGTCTTGGCGAGACACGTCGGTTGACTCTTCCTGACGTAAAAACGACCTTTATTGTCGTGTATATTTGCCCAAGCACCCTCTTCGTAATCGGCAAGGGTGAAGCCGTGCGTTGAATAGAACGCGGTTTTCATTCAAACTAAAGGATCTTTTAAAAGTTCTGTTTTCCATCAGATTTAATTATCAGTTAATTGTTGCAGTGAAGCGGTATTATAATGTACGTGTCGTGCTCCTCTACTATAGTTATTTGGCATAATTAATAAGGCACTTGAATCACGTTTCAATGATTTCTTTCTCCTCGTTCAAGAAGCACAAAATCATGGCCATGGCGGTTGTTGGAATCGTTATCGTGTACCATGCTGTATAGTCTATACAGAGTGTCGGTGCTGCCGAAGGACTTTCTTGCCCTAGCTTTACAATCCCGTGCGGGTCGCCACTCCAACACATGAAGTCAAGGTGGAAATTTGGAATTTGGTCATGGTGCTGGAGATAGCTCCTACTGTTTCGCGAAGGACACCATGGGATCTTTAACGTCCACCGACTAACGCAGGCAGATGGGACACCCGTTTAACACTCCGATCTGATGAATCGTCCTGCATGTGAAACACCAGGACGGTAGTTTACATAGCTGGGTCGGGAATCGAACCCAGGCTAGAAAATGCGTGTGCCCAGCTCAGAGGTGAGTGCGTGAATCGTTCGCGACGTCATATACACCACACCTGTGCGCTCACCTATTTTGCTATTAGTCATTTTGTAGAAACGTTCCCACTTAGACAGCGCAATAACGTTCTAAGCGTTTGAATTGCCCTTTAAACGACACGATGTTATTTTCATACAAGAGTGAAAAATTACCTTCCGCCTTACATGAGTGCAAGGAAGATGATTTGAAAGTCGTTATTCCGGAGCACAAACAACATGGCACGGAAACTGCTCATAAAGCAATCAGGTATATCGAACGGAGCTGGCGTGCGACTTAAATGATGTGGTTGAGCAAAGATCACCGCCCAACAACCCTAACGAGTGCAATCAGAGTATCCTGAAGAGATGGCTTGGTTAAGCGAACAGCGAGGGGGTAATGGAGCCGCGATAGTAAGTAAATTAGTCCAACAGCGTGGGGTGTGTCGATGCCTCGTTTGTCCGGACAGCTGTTTCCTGACGTCACGATCGCACACCTACCTTCATTACTCTCACACCTACACTTTTTCTTTTCGTGCATATTCTCCCGAAGACCGATGGCAATTAAATAATGACCAACGACGGGCTGTGTTAGAATTTTTACCACTGCAGGGGTTTGAGATAGATTAGGCCTGTGGTTCCCAAACTGGAACCCCCTCGCCCCCCCTTGAGGGGAAAGGGGGGAGGGGGTACAGCCGTACAGGGGAGGCATGAGGCCATGTGAAAAAAAAAAAAAAAATTTTTTAATGCGAATTCGGCTTAAATATTCAAAAAACTGAAAAATTAAGCGAGATATTTAATAGAACACCAACACTCTCCTTGCAATACCCTCATGACCTTCAAACATCGCACCAGCTCTGTGCGTGCTGCCGCCTGTGAACAACACCACAACTAATGGATTTGTAAACTAAAAAAACAACTAAAGAGTGGAAGCTTGGTTTTTCCCTTGCCTTGGTGCTGGGACGAGGATGATATGGAATCATTGTTGGTATTGCGATCGCGGCATCAGCATCTCCCGTGCAATTTCCTTTGCTTGATTCACTTTTACACTACGTAAAGCTGGCGGGACCTACTCACAGAACTTCCCATCTGGACTTAAATCCGGAATTGCGCTCATATTCTTCAATCATCTCGGTAGTAGTGTAGTTTCAACAGTAGGCAGTGGCCATGGCAGCGTAGTGGCCGACTGTGCTGTACTGCGTTATTTGAAAAATAAGGGGTGGAGGGGGTAGAGCTTTTGGTGAAAACTAAAAGGGGGGCGTCATGCCAAAAAGTTTGGGGACTTCTGGATTAGGCCCACAACGTCTCACTTGCAACTACAATGACGTATGTAGTGGTGAAATGCAGGACGAGTTAGATATTGTACTGAAGCTTTACTAAATGTCCTAGAAAACAAAGATTAGAAAACCCATTAGCAGACAAAAACTCAGGAACAATTCACGAAAGATTAAATTATTGAAATAAGACAGGGAAGTGCCAACCCCAACACCAGTAGAAATAAGTAGCTGCGTTTGACAATCGCTGATAAAAAGTTTTCCCAAGACCACGTGACCCTTCTGCACATCGCCTTTTGCCACTATCCCTGGCAAAGTTCCCTGATTAGTGCTCTTAACCGATGAAGAAAATGCATCAAGAGAAAGGGAGTGTCTTCGGTGATGATGCAACCAGCACACAAAATCTATAATTGAATCCACGTCATATATACTTCTGTAATGGCCCCCATCATTCTCATGTTCTTGTGGGGTCTGCACGTGAAAGTTGTTGTTGTTTTTTGGCTAACATCCTTTCATGAACTGCCTGTTCCGGCCTGAAGTTGAACTGAAACTGTCAGGAATTTGGAAGTTAGCCAGAGCTCCGGAAGTAACTCTTCTACTCTTCGCGAAGGACACCGTGGGATCTTTACCAGCCACCAACTAATGTTGTCAGAACTCGTTTAACATGTAGCCCAGGGATGGCGCACACATCGACTTATCACCCGGTCTGCGAAACACCATGGTGACAGTTTATGGCTGGATCGAAATTCTAACCCAGGCCATGTTAATGACCTGTGGACATCTTTTTCCCTTTTGATATTAATTTCTTTCCATTCCTTTAAATTCAAAACTGAAGGTGCCACGTGCCAGTAGACAAGACCAAAGTCCCATCGTAGTATATGCAAGGCTCAGGTCCGAGCAACTAACATGTATCAGCTGCATGTACGCAAGGCTCAGGTTGTGGTAATAGGTATAAGGCTCAGCCACTTAAGTCCTATTCGAAGACAATGTTCAGAGGTTCAACTGGTCAGTAGCAAGGCATCGTCGGCTGGGTAGCTATACTATGTTGCTAAGTTGGTTGTACCTTCATTTTGTAATATGGATCCATCTTCCAAACTACATGTAGCATTTTGTGAAACTTCCCTTCTTTCCCTGAAATTTTATACAGTGCTCTGCTAGAATTAAATGAACACCCCTGATTGAAAACAAATCTTATTTTAACAATCTGTAATAGGATAGGAGCATAATTAAATGAATGATATATATTAATACCTGGTGAGCTTGCCCTTTGGCATCATACGGTGTTTGAACCTGTGAAGCCATCAAATCAATAATATTGTTACAGATACGACTTTGATGGTATGGTGGGCCGAGCGGGATGGCCGCCGTATCCGTACAAGTTACCCGATTGTGCCCGAATGTTGACTAATCGCGCTACGCTGGCTCAATAGGAAAGAGAAGACACCCGGCTGGGCTATAATGACACAATACGACACCAGGGGTTCAGTTCTCAAGACCTCCGGAGGAGGTTATATTAAGGCGGAAAAGGTTAGATTACAGGGACAAGAGGGAAACATAGGAAGGTGGGCACTTAGACACAACCTTATATTAACCCTAGACAGACCACAGATAAACGGGACAACGCTGACTCACACGGGATTTGATGGCAAGGAAAGCGGCAGTCGATGGCTCAGGTGCACCTGGCTCCGGGACAGAATCACGTACGGTGGTGTCCAGCAGATGCGGGGAGGTCGCTCAGCGCTCGTGGGTCGCGACTTTGGTGGAGATGCCGGGGAGGTCGCTCAGCGCTCGGGAGGGTGGCGTCTTGTCCTTCCAAGCTCGGGGCGCATCTGACGTCACATCCGGCGCGGGGCCGCGTATATCCGGCGGGGAGTGACACGCCCTCGGCTCGTTAGCGCCGCCCCAGATGGCATCGGCCCATGGCTTCTCATTGGGTGCGGGGGTTACCGGCTCCGCCCTTGACGAGGGGCCGACAGGGAGCCCCTTCGTGGTAACCCCGTGGAGCGCGTGGTCAATGGCGGCTAACTGAGCCGGAAGGAGGACGCCCACTCCCCATGCCGTCACCGCGCCGCCCCCCTCTTTTGTTGTTGTTGTTGTAGTTGGCGCTTCTTCATGGGGAAGAGATGCGGAGAGGTATGGGGAGGTCCTAAACTTCCTAACAGGTGCCATATAATCACATTCTGGTGCAACGAAGAGTCATAATTAATGGAAACAAGTCCTTAACTGACATAGATTAAGAATAACTAGCAAGATGTCCTATAATTGTCTACGTGTGGTGCGGGGGACCTGGGCACGACATTTAATGGGGGGATGAAGGGGAAGATCGGCTCTAATGGGTGTTGTTTACAGACAATGGGACTAGGGAATGGGGTAAGGGAGAGTTGGGGAGTATCGGAGAAAATAGGGGAATATTTACAAGCGGATATGGAGGCCAAATTCCATATTCGCAACATTGCACCCTTCTCTACCCTCGGGGCGTCCCGACCCGATAAATCTTTACCTACTTTAGTGTGGCACGCAATGTAGTTCCCTCTACTATTAACTCTACCCTGAGTGCGACAGTTTTATAGATATTCACAAATGAGTAAATATGTCCCCCTGCGACGTTGCACCCTTCTCCTCTCAGAAACACACCCACAGGATAACCGAATCCGGAAAGAATTCTCAAACTAAACATACAGCCGGTAGGGAGCATTATTTACAAGACTACGCTGCTATTTACACTACGATCCAGGACCTGTCTTTGGAGGAACACATGCAGATGTTATGCATAGAGAGAGCGCGCTTGCCAACATCGATACACCAACCCACGAGTGCTCTGTGGCCGACGGCCTTTAATAACGTGCAGAGCACCCTTCCCGCGCATCAAAAGCACCACCCCACCACCAATCGGTGCAGTCACCATTGTTCATTGGAATAAAAATAAATTCGACAACCCCTAACCCTGCAGGTGTCTCTTGCTCTTCTTGTGGTGCACTTGGTGTTACTTAAAAGTGGTTCACCTGTATGGCATAGGTGCCACGTTGACCCATAGGTCCATCCCCGGGTGGTGCTTGGCCGCAAACGAACTGCGGTCCATCGTGGGTGGCCACAAACATTGCGGTCCATATGGTGTATCGATCCCGGCAGCAAGCAGCGAAAGTGCAGGCCCACAACTGCGTCGCCAGCACCTCTCTCTCCTCTCTCTCTACCCCAAAGCCAGATCCTCGGAGGTGGGAGACAAAAACAAGACAAGTGAGCAAGGTGGTAAGGGCGCAAAAGTGCACGCAATGCAAGGTGATGCACACTGGGGGCACATGGGAACCAGGTGAGACAGGTACGTTCCTACCGTACGCCCCCCCCACCAGGTAACCTACATGGCCCCTCCCTTACCCCTTACTGTATCAACAAAACACAACACTACCCATAAACATCTACTTTACAAATCCACAAACATCCCTACTGTCTTCCCCGTTCCTCCCATATACCAAATTCGTCTTCTCTCCCTCCTAACCAATCAAATTTGCCATTTTCAACTCTCATCAAAATTTGCCATTTTCAACTCAACATCAAAATTTGCCATCACCAATTCATCATCAGTCCCTCCTAGGGAGGGAGAGATGGAATCACCCCAATGTCTCATCCACGTCGTGATGCGTCTCACAAATCCAACAGCAATTCTCATTTCTGCAACACAAACAAAGAAAACACAGGTGTGGAGTCATCATCATCACCACAGGCAAGTGGCTGCGTATGGTGCGACAGGTTCATTAATCCTAACTATTTCCTAAATGACTTTAACAACTTTACACTACCCGGGGTCTCTCTCCGGCCAAACCATTGGCCCTCTTACACTATGGGTTCTAAAAACCAATTCCCATTGGCCAAACTGTGGTGCTCTTCAATTTGGGGTCTCACTCCCCCGATTCATCTCCCGGTGCCCTCGCACAATTTCTGGGCTGCGGCGTGTACCTCTCCCAGTGGGTCTACCCACCTGCA
Organism: Myxine glutinosa; assembly: GCF_964187855.1. NCBI lineage: Eukaryota > Metazoa > Chordata > Myxini > Myxiniformes > Myxinidae > Myxine > Myxine glutinosa. The sequence continues at coordinate 96,321,711 of NC_136263.1, read as the reverse complement.
CACCTCCACCACTGCAGTTGCCTCCGAGCTTACCTGCTCCTTACCCTAACCTAACTACCAGGGGAAGGCCCTCTGGCTCTCTCCCCACTCCGTGCCCTCTCTGGCACTGGGCTGCCCGATCCACACCCGGGATCCTCAGGCACCCACTCACAACTACCGGCTCCCAGAGCCCACCTGCGGCCTCACCTGGCCGACATCCTCACAGTGGTGGAGTGCCCAACCAACTACACACACTAACAGGCTACACGCCCAGCCATTTCCACAACACTAATGCACCCATTCACAACACCATTCTGCAACCGCACCACAAATGCCAATATCCAACCACAATTTACCTGTACCCTCTACCTAACACTTACACTACCCGCCCCGGGTACTCGTGAAAGGGGTCCACTCTTCCCCCATCCACACCTTCGCACCACGCACACCACTCCATACCACTTACTCCAACTCTCTCCACACACCTGTACTTGCACCCTGTGCTCTCACACCTGGTGCCACCTGCACCCTTCTCTCCCCAAGCGCATTCGCGCTGATCCACAACACTCACTACTCATACACTGCTCCACACACCTGTCCAGTTGCACACCTGTGCAATCACACCTGTTCAATTCTCACAAACACGGCATCATCTCAGCTAACTACTCCCTTCTGAAACTTGCGCTTCCCAGTCGTCCCTTTAAACTATTGCGCTCCCACGTCATTATCATCCACACTAATCTACCTGCGTCCCCACTACAGGTATCAGTCACTAACTAACCTTAACGTTACCTAATGTCATCTTCGCTAGATCCCTACACACCATATCCTAACCCACCCGGGCTAGTTTTCACTGCCATACACCCCATAAGCTATAGCGCATTTGCCCCCCTTATTCAGAGGTACTGGGTCCCGCCTCGGCATCTAAAGCCGAGGCGATCCACGGGGGCGCCTGCTCGCCGGTGTAAGGTCTTATCCGGTCGGCGTGGACGATCCGAGGGAGGGCTCGTGGCCCCATTTTGATCTTAAAGACCACGTCACAGATTTGCGACAGGACGACTCCTGGGCCTTGCCAGGGGGAGGTGAGTTTTGGGCACCTTCCCTTCCGCCTCCGGGGATTAAAGAACCAAATCTTCATCCCCGGAGCGTATTGACTCCCCTGGCTCCGGTCGTCGTACCTGCGCTTCATCTTTTCCCCCGCCAGATGGAGTTGGCGGCGGGCGAAGGCATGGACTAGCTCCATGCCTTCCTCTAGGTGACGTGCGTACCCCTCCCTCGGCGGGTTAACCACTGTGTCTGGCACGGGACCGCATAGCAAGTCGGCGGGAGCCCGTAACTCCCGCCCATACATAAGCAACGCTGGACTGCATGCGGTGGCCCCGTGCTGGCTGGTTCGGTAGGCCATGAGCAAGTAAGGGAGATGTTCGTCCCAGTCATCCTGACGGGTGGTGGTGAACAGTGCCAGTTGTTGGATTAGAGTTCGATTGAATCTTTCCACCATCCCGTCAGATTGAGGTCTTAAAGGCGTTGTTCTGGTTTTCCGAATTGACAGGAGACTGCACACATCTTTTAGCAATTTGCTCTCAAAATTTCGTCCCTGGTCGGTGTGCAACTCCTGTGGAATCCCACTCCTGACACCAATTGTTACAGATACGACTTTGATGGTATGGTGGGCCGAGCGGGATGGCCGCCGTATCTATGTGCGAGGCGCAATTTCGCGCGTCTGCTACCCCCGCTGTTTCGCTCTCCTCATGTCCCTCATGTCCCTCAATTTGGTCCTGGACCGACCCTGCTTCACTCTCCCCTACCGGACCCCAGCCGTCTTGATCCGCCATAGCGCGACTTTCAAAATTCGGTTTTTATTTTTTATTTTCGTAAAACAAATTGAAATTTCGCCGTTATAATTTCGCGCGGGAAACGCGCTCCGAATCGATTTTCCCTCCCAAAATTTGGGCCTAACTAATTTAGTCCCGGGTTCGAATCCCACTCCTGACACCAATTGTTACAGATACGACTTTGATGGTATGGTGGGCCGAGCGGGATGGCCGCCGTATCCGTACAAGTTACCCGATTGTGCCCGAATGTTGACTAATCGCGCTACGCTGGCTCAATAGGAAAGAGAAGACACCCGGCTGGGCTATAATGACACAATACGACACCAGGGGTTCAGTTCTCAAGACCTCCGGAGGAGGTTATATTAAGGCGGAAAAGGTTAGATTACAGGGACAAGAGGGAAACATAGGAAGGTGGGCACTTAGACACAACCTTATATTAACCCTAGACAGACCACAGATAAACGGGACAACGCTGACTCACACGGGATTTGATGGCAAGGAAAGCGGCAGTCGATGGCTCAGGTGCACCTGGCTCCGGGACAGAATCACGTACGGTGGTGTCCAGCAGATGCGGGGAGGTCGCTCAGCGCTCGTGGGTCGCGACTTTGGTGGAGATGCCGGGGAGGTCGCTCAGCGCTCGGGAGGGTGGCGTCTTGTCCTTCCAAGCTCGGGGCGCATCTGACGTCACATCCGGCGCGGGGCCGCGTATATCCGGCGGGGAGTGACACGCCCTCGGCTCGTTAGCGCCGCCCCAGATGGCATCGGCCCATGGCTTCTCATTGGGTGCGGGGGTTACCGGCTCCGCCCTTGACGAGGGGCCGACAGGGAGCCCCTTCGTGGTAACCCCGTGGAGCGCGTGGTCAATGGCGGCTAACTGAGCCGGAAGGAGGACGCCCACTCCCCATGCCGTCACCGCGCCGCCCCCCTCTTTTGTTGTTGTTGTTGTAGTTGGCGCTTCTTCATGGGGAAGAGATGCGGAGAGGTATGGGGAGGTCCTAAACTTCCTAACAGGTGCCATATAATCACATTCTGGTGCAACGAAGAGTCATAATTAATGGAAACAAGTCCTTAACTGACATAGATTAAGAATAACTAGCAAGATGTCCTATAATTGTCTACGTGTGGTGCGGGGGACCTGGGCACGACATTTAATGGGGGGATGAAGGGGAAGATCGGCTCTAATGGGTGTTGTTTACAGACAATGGGACTAGGGAATGGGGTAAGGGAGAGTTGGGGAGTATCGGAGAAAATAGGGGAATATTTACAAGCGGATATGGAGGCCAAATTCCATATTCGCAACATTTGGTGTCAGGAGTGGGATGGCCGCCGTATCCGTACAAGTTACCCGATTGTGCCCGAATGTTGACTAATCGCGCTACGCTGGCTCAATAGGAAAGAGAAGACACCCGGCTGGGCTATAATGACACAATACGACACCAGGGGTTCAGTTCTCAAGACCTCCGGAGGAGGTTATATTAAGGCGGAAAAGGTTAGATTACAGGGACAAGAGGGAAACATAGGAAGGTGGGCACTTAGACACAACCTTATATTAACCCTAGACAGACCACAGATAAACGGGACAACGCTGACTCACACGGGATTTGATGGCAAGGAAAGCGGCAGTCGATGGCTCAGGTGCACCTGGCTCCGGGACAGAATCACGTACGGTGGTGTCCAGCAGATGCGGGGAGGTCGCTCAGCGCTCGTGGGTCGCGACTTTGGTGGAGATGCCGGGGAGGTCGCTCAGCGCTCGGGAGGGTGGCGTCTTGTCCTTCCAAGCTCGGGGCGCATCTGACGTCACATCCGGCGCGGGGCCGCGTATATCCGGCGGGGAGTGACACGCCCTCGGCTCGTTAGCGCCGCCCCAGATGGCATCGGCCCATGGCTTCTCATTGGGTGCGGGGGTTACCGGCTCCGCCCTTGACGAGGGGCCGACAGGGAGCCCCTTCGTGGTAACCCCGTGGAGCGCGTGGTCAATGGCGGCTAACTGAGCCGGAAGGAGGACGCCCACTCCCCATGCCGTCACCGCGCCGCCCCCCTCTTTTGTTGTTGTTGTTGTAGTTGGCGCTTCTTCATGGGGAAGAGATGCGGAGAGGTATGGGGAGGTCCTAAACTTCCTAACAGGTGCCATATAATCACATTCTGGTGCAACGAAGAGTCATAATTAATGGAAACAAGTCCTTAACTGACATAGATTAAGAATAACTAGCAAGATGTCCTATAATTGTCTACGTGTGGTGCGGGGGACCTGGGCACGACATTTAATGGGGGGATGAAGGGGAAGATCGGCTCTAATGGGTGTTGTTTACAGACAATGGGACTAGGGAATGGGGTAAGGGAGAGTTGGGGAGTATCGGAGAAAATAGGGGAATATTTACAAGCGGATATGGAGGCCAAATTCCATATTCGCAACAATATTATGTATGAGAGCCAAACGTAGACTTTGCCAAAGAGAGTACAGATGTTGGTGCACTGTTGCTCTTGCATGTTACTTGGCAGAGGTTAGCTTTTCTTGCAGCTTCCATGTTCCCAGACATGCTTGATAGCATCCATTTCAGGGTTCTGCAGTTCCCAGGGAAGAACCTGCAGCCCACTTTGTCTCTTCCAGGCAGAGGTGATATTCTAAACATATGTCATGTGGCACCATCCTCCTGTAGCACAGTAAATGTGTTCCACACTGGAAATGCCTTGCTGGTTTACAGCAACTCTACTATGATATCAGGAAAGCATTTGAGGTATGGAACACATTTACTGTAGGAAAATGGCGTCACATGCCATATGTCCATAAGCATATCTGCCTGGAAGAGATGAAGTGGCCTGCAGCTTCTCACCTGGGCATCACAAAGCCTCGTCATGCACGCCATCAAATACAACTGGGAACCTGGACCAGGAACTGTGGAAATGCCGGCGTCTGCCAAGTAATATGGAAGTGTTGCAACACGCTCTACTCTATATTGGCAAAATCTGGAACAGGCTGCCATACAGAATATCACTGATTCAATGTCATCACAGGTTCAAGCACTTTAGGATGCCAAAGACCATGCTACCAGATATATATATATATATATATATATGTGTGTGTGTGTTTATCAATTTTACTCTGGCAGGGCATTATGCAGAGTGTTTCGAAAGTCCAGAATGATAGGGACATTTATTTTACAGGATTAGTATCATAATTGCTCACATTGCAAGCCACAGACATGCGTACACATATCAATTATTGTATGTCGGTTTCTATGAAGGTTTTTTAAACATCGGCACAACGATTTTTAGCACATTCAGCCTCGTGTTATAAACTACTGATTCCAGGTTTCCCCAAATAAAAAAAAGTCAAATGGCATTAAATGTGGACTATGTGGGGACTATTCCATCGATTCATGACATCCTATTCACCGAAAAGGCATTATCCAAAAAAAAGAAGAAATTAAAAATATTGTTACGTTTGTGGGGGTAGATGATGGAACACCATAATAAAGATAGGATCGTATAGGTATAGCATGGACTGTGGACGGGTAGGAGACATCTCGATGTATTAAGTAGGGAAACTGGAGCTTAAGTTGTTTACGTGTCTTCACACGAGGGGTGAAGCTATGGTTAATTAGATAGGGGTTAAGATTAGTTTTCCCCCAGCATGCGATTGCCCTCGGTGGTTTTTCCCTACGTTTTACAATTACAAGGCCGGCCATAAAATCATCCATTTTAACCAACAATAACCGACATAATTGCCGACAGAACCCAGAACATTCCCGATCGGGCTAAACTCCGCCTCCATGAGTAGATCGTAGCCAGCAGGCCATGCCCCGAGCTTCGTCATTGGTCGTGGAGACACAGGGGGGTTTGGTGGAGCACAGCCATTGGTGAGTGTGCCGTCAGAGCGAGAAGCTTTGTGCAGGAAGCAGAAGAGTCGCTCTCTCTGCTGGTCTTGCTTGAGCAGGACAGGCGCGATATTTGCTCTTGTGCTGGGTGAACTTTTGGCGCTTTGGAGGAGGAGGCTGTTGCGACCGTTAAAGAGGAGCAATAAGGCGGCGGTTTGTGGGCTCTTGGCGCTTCGGACGGAGAGAGAGAAAAAGGAGGGCTGTTTTCACAGGTCGCTCGATGGCTCTGTGCGCATCGCCATCGTCTGCTCGTCGCCATATTGGGCACTCAGGCACGGGAAGCATTGGACTTCACCACCACTGCTGACTTCAAACGATCTCGTTGAACAAGCTAAGTGCCGGCTGAAGGGATTTTCTTTTTATTTTATCATTCCCCTGTGTGTTCGTATTTGTGTGATTGGAGGATCCTCAAAGTAGAAATTGTAATTCGATTTACCTCAGCATTTATTTTATTCTTTGATTTACTTTCATTAAATTATTTGTTGAATATATTTTTCGTGTCGTGTCTGTTCATTGTGTTACTGATTCGTCACTTCCGTCATTGTGGTTTTCATCCACTGTAAGCATTTTTGGTTCCATGTACTATTATTGTTATCGTTTAAGGGAAATGGAGAAAACTGTTTTCAAAAGGGAAAAAATTAGTGTTTTAAAAGAAACCGGAAACTGGATCGGGAGAAACCGGAAGAAGAAGAGGAGGAGGGAGAAGCCAAAAGTGGCGCAAGTGAGGTCGGGAAGAAAAGCCGAGCTGCTTTGAGGTCTCGAGGAGACGCTGGCGAACGGGGGTCACGAGCGAACTTTGGGTTTCCTGGGAAAGGGATTCCTGTGACAGAGTGGTTATTGCTGTGACAGATAAACCTGCGTGTCAGGTTTTGTGGTTGATTCCGAAGAGAATCGTTGGAGAGCAGGTACGCCTCCAGTACGGGCCCACCCGCCATTTCGCCTCGCTCCCACCATTTCGCATCGCTCCAGCCTTTTCACCTCGCTCCAGCCATTTCACCGCACCCAGCCGTTAGCCTGGTTTGCGAGTGTAACGTGGATTTCGATTGGGAATTTGTGGTTCTACGTTTGGGAGCCGCTGAACGTTCATACCCGAAGGTGTGATTTCCCAGTCGCCTTTTGGGTGCACCTTTGCGCCTCTTTGGCAGCGTTGACTGTCAGCTGACTTGGATTCTGGTCTCGATTCGACATTTTTCTTGCGATCACCGGAGCGTGGATCGACTTTGGCTTGGTGCCGGGACAGTGACTTTGGGAATGTTCTTTTCACTCACTTGGAGCACAGTGAGTTATTGAATAAGAAACTGATGGTACCATCATAGGAATTATATGGTATTTTTGTGGTGCAATTGAAACATATTGTACTTGTGCTGTTATACTTGTGTGACCTTAATACAACACTTGTTTTTGGTAACAATTGGTTGGTGTGGTTTCACCATTGGTCATTGACACACATTATGACACATCTTTCTGCCGTGACTCCTTTCGGGGCTCAGAGGTACACCGTGACCGGGGTTTGGGGAGGAGCATGTAACAATTGTGAGTTTCAGAATAAACCCGTGTGCGTTCATCCAGGTAAGTACCTCACTGCCTTCCATCCTGCATGCGCCATAGAAACAAGCGTTACGCCTAGGTCCCCCGTCGGTGAAATGATGCGAGCTGACAAAGTAGAAGACGCAAGGCGGCCATCTTGGATTTTGACATGGCGACCCAATTTTCAATAGCGTTCTCCCTTATGCATAGATACACCCACACACCAGATTAGAAGTTGGTACTTCGCTTATTTTTCAAGATATTCCGCTCACAAGGTTCAGACATACATGGCGGCGGCCATCTTGGATTTTGACGTGGCGACCCAATTTTCAAGAGGGTTCTTCCGTATGCCTAGATACACCCACACACCAGATTATAAGTTGGTACTTCCCTTATTTTTCAAGATATTTCGCTCACAAGGTTCAGACATATATATGGTGGTGGCCATCTTGGATTTTGAAGTGGCGAACCAATTTTCAACAGCCTTCTTCCTTATGCCGAGATATACCCACAAACCAGATTCAGAAGTTGGTACTTCGCTTATTTTTCAAGATATTTCGCTCACAAGGTTCAGACATATATATGGTGGCGGCCATCTTGGATTTTGATGTGGCAACCCAATTTTCAAATGCGTTCTTCCTTATGCGGAGATACACCCACACACCAAATTAGAAGTTGGTACTTCGCTTATTTTTCAAGATATTCATCTCACAAGGTTCATACTTGATATTCATCTCACATACATGGCGGCGGCCATCTTGGATTTTGACGTGGGTTGCACCCACACACCAAATTCGAATGCGGTCCTTCGCTTACGCACGCACGCATGCCCGCACGCACGCACGCCCGCAAGCACGCACACACGCACGCACGCCCGCACGCACGCACGGACGGACGGACACACGGATGGAGGGGAAAACCATAGTCCCCCTTTCGCTCCGCGGTGCGACGGGGGACAATAACCGCTAAAATTTCAGAGTTCGCCTCGGGAGTAAAAACGATCGGTCATTCGTCACCCAGTGATCTTAATCGCTGGGCGACATGACAATATTTCCCATAATTCTGAACTGTTGAAACACCCTGTACAAGGCAATGCAAGGAAATTGCTCTGTTGACATTCAGGCGATTATTTATTTATATGATTTTGATGGACCATATTCTTTACAGATTGTTGGTGTTGTCCAAGCAGTATCTTGGCAAGGGTTACACTGGTTGGTTTGCAATCTCCTTCCACCATTGTTTGTCAATGCTCTATCTATACTTTTAGGTGATGAGTGTCAAGCAAGGAAGCAGAAAACCATTTTTTAGGTAGTAGGTTGTAGACAGCAACCCCACAGGGTAGTACTACCGTCCTGACTTAAGAGCGTCAAAGTGGTGCCCGGAACCACCTTACACACTCCGTGTCAGGATTGTTGGTCTTACTTTCTGTCTCACTCAAACTACAGCAACCGGGCTAGCTTCAACCTCTCTCACAAACAAACACCATACACTTTTCTTCTCTTTTATTTAAGGCCTGGCCTCCATGTGGGCTATATAGTCCATGCCTGGAGCCTCCAAAATAAAATAAAGAAATAAATAAAAGCATGTAAAAGCATGTTTTTGAAATAAGAAACCCTTTGCTATGAATTTGTCGGGGGTTTGAACCGCAGACCTCCCAGAGTCGGAGCAGACGTTCTAAGCGTTACACCACCCTTGTCTTTTACAACCACAAATTAAAAAGAAAGACTGCGCCATACCCAGCAAGATATTTATTTACCTCTTTTGGATCTCCATTACCACAAAGGAGATTAATGCGAGTGCAATTTGGCTTCAGAAATTTGCAGATATTCAAATTAATTATTGTTACTTCTCCTTGATGATGAAAAAAAAATGATGAATAGTTACCATTTCCTGCAGCTTTGTCACTGATGACGTCATCAAGCACAAAGGTAGTCATTTATAGAGAAGCACCTTTTAAGGTTCTAATATTTAACCTGGGTTAATGGTGTACTGCAGGTATGCACACTCACGTCTGAGCTGTCTAGCCTGGGTTCGAATCCTGACCCAGCTATAAACTTGCATCCTGGTGTTTCACAGGTGCAGTGATTCATCAATGTGTGTGTTGGTCGCTTTGGTTGCCGTTCAACCTGGTGTCCCACCTGCCAACATTAGTTGGTGGACATTAAAGATCCCACGGTGTCTTTTTTGAATCAAACCTATCAACAGCACCATGAACAAATTACAAATTCCTGCCCGTATTGTGGGTCACAAGTGATGTTGTCTCCCTAGAAGTTCCTAATTGACACCAAGTTACACTGCCTGCTATCGTGAGAGTGGTTGCTGAATGGAGAGCAACTTCTGCACTACAAACAAACTGAGAAGGTATAGTTTTCATGTTTCATCGGAATGGCTTTCAAAACTCGGATAATTTCACAGCAATTTTACTCCGAATTGAAGACGACAGCTGCAAGATGTGCTTAATGTATTAGATCCCATGAATGAGTCATTGCAATACCCCCTTGATATCTGTAATAAGTTAGCATTGTCTGATTCATTGTTTTACCTTATTTTGATTTGACAAGTGAAAATTTACTTTTCCTCGGTGACAAATAGTTACTGGAGAGGGAGGGAGGAGCAGGGGAAGGGTTAATATATAATGCTTGTACAACGCTTGGTTGTACATACACACCCACAAAAAAAAAAAAAAAAAAAAGATACATACATATATATATATATATATATATATATATATATATATATATATATATATATATATATATATATATATATATATATATATATATATATATACGTATATATATATATATATATATATATATATATACTGTATATATATATATATATATATATATATATATATATATATATATATATATATATACTGTATATATATATATATATATATATATATAGATAGATATATATATATATATATATGTATATATATATATATATATATATTGTTGCGGTTGTGCCATAAAGGGAAACCCCCTATAGTTAATTGCACGACAACAGATAGCCTGCAGTAGTTAGTTATTTATTATTGAATGTAAAGATTAGCCCTTTCCCATTGTGTAGTAATAAAGACCAAATATGCGTTGAGTTGGCAGGATGTCAAACCTTCGTGTGGCTGGGGGAAGCCATTACTAATATGCAGAAAGGCGTGGCCAGAAGCACAGGCCCACGTGACCAGTGAGGAGGCGGGAACACGTCGCCGGGATGCGGAAAACCTCAGCCAATGGGAGGCTGTGGAACATTTTCGAGGCGTGGGTGGGTCTGATAAAACCCCCGTCCAGCGCATTTTGATTCTCTTGGATTTTGCCTCGTGGACGACACTTCTCTTGCTTTTTGGCTGTGCCCACGACATGACCTCTTGGATTTTTCCTCGTGGACGACACTTCTCTTGCTTTTTGGCTGCACTCATGTCACGACCTCTCTTAGATTTTGCCTCGTGGACGACACTTCTCTTGATTTCGCCTCGCCGACGAGTCTCTTGCTTTGGGATTTTGCTGCGCCACAACCTCCTGCTCTGGACTCTCTTGCTTTTGGCTCCACCAGTCGACACTGCTCTAGCCTTTGTGCTCTTGCCCGGACCCTCGTGCCTTTGTCCGACGACGCCTCTTGCTTGTTCAAGCTGCGCTGAAGTTCGTCCGTGCCGACTTCGAGGCGGCGGTTCGTCCTTCGGACCTGACCTCGTCCAGGCTGTACGTGAGGACCGAACTGCGCACACCAGACAACGTGGCCAATTGTGAGGCAATCCCAGCACGTACATCGGTACGACAATAACCAGAGTGTTATTCCCTGCGTGTGTGAGAGCGTGAAGGCGCCAGTGGGGTTTATTATTAGGTAAGGAATTGATAAGCTTATATTTTCATCTCTGTTTCTCTGTGCCTTCTAAATAAAAGGCTGTACATTTGGTTACTTTAAAACCTGTTCGGATACGTCTTTTCTCCATTGGCCTAGCATCATCCGAAACCGAATTTGGCTTGATTCAGGTCCATAAATCACGTGAGGTAACACCGCTTTCCACACCGTGCAAATCCGCTCGGCACCCATAAGGTGTGTGAAAGCGAGGGTTCGATCCCTGGTTTCTCCGGTTGCGTGTCTTGAAGGTATTTGAGAATATTTGACCAGCAAACTCTTCAGCGCATGACTGGGAGGTTGGCGATCGGAATTGCTTAGCAATCCGCCAATCACAAGTCTAGTCGCTCACGGTCGTTGGCTTCAGTGGAACCAGAGTTCGTGGGGAAACGGGGCATAAACCCCCCTTTGTACGTCGACGAACCCGGGATCCGCAACAATATTATATATATATATATATATATATGATTTTTATAAAATTTGTTACAGAGCATTGGTTTGGCCAAAACAGTTTCTTGGCAAGAGTTATGCTAGTTGGTTTACCATCCCTCTCCAGGCAGCATTTAGGGCAGGAATTTTAAAATTTGTTCATGCTACTGGCGATAACTTGCCAACTCTTCGTGAAGGACACCAAGGGACATTTAACATCAACCAACTAATGTCAGCAGAGGGAACACCCGTTTAACATCCATCTGAGGGACGGCACCCCAATGACAAATCACCCGGCCTGTGAAACACCGGTATGACAGTTTATAGCTGGGACGGCATTCAAACCCAGGCTAGACAGCTTAGAAGCGAGTGTGAGTACCTCTTGGCCACCCTGTCAAAACTCAAAGCTGATAGTCATTATAAAATAACCTACATCATTGGACTTCACATTTAAAATTTAAATGTAGGGGTTGCTGATATATATATATATAATGTACACCCCGCCCTATATATATATATATATATATATATATATATATATATATATATATATATATATATATATATATATATATATATATATATATACATATATATATATATATATATATATATATATATATATATATATATATATATATATATATATATATATATATATACACACACACTCGTACATATATTCGAACATTGATTGCAAATATTTCCGAGAAATATAAACACTATGCTGGCATGAATTATTGCACATTCGGATTAAACAAATGTACAAACTGTACTTGGCATTTACAGTATTGGTTCATAATAAAGTGTTTGCTCGCTCCAAGTAATTATTTGTGCACGTTTGTTTTATAAATGTTGGTGAATGCGGATTTCATTACAGCTGGCTCGTTTTTCTTGCAGCATTGCTATTTGCATATAATGAAGCCCTCTCCGGATGAATGTCACCCGTTTTTCATGGCAAATTGAGCACGCATTTCCAATGCTATGGGTTTCCTATATATCTGTCAAATGAGGTGGGTGGCACGAGAGCGACGACGGACGTGGATAATTACAGACAAACAACCGAGGTAAAATAAATAAATAAGCAAACAATGAAAGAAATAGAAAGCGCGGAGGGAGTGCGAGGAGGGTTGCATTGGGGGTGTGTGCGTCGTGCTCGTCGTGTTCACCTGCACTCGTGACTCCACGAGGTCGAGACGCAGCGCGAGCGCCTCGCGCATGAACACGTCCGGGTAATGGCTCTCGTGGAAAGCACGTTCCAGTTCTTCGAGCTGCCAGCCCGAGAAGTTGGTGCGGGTTCGCCTTCGTTTCCCGCCCTTCTCACGTTCCGCACCTCCGTGCTCTCCTGCACGCGGCCCGATGGATGCATGTTCGGCATGATTACGTTGAACGCAGTGGATCTCCGAATCCCCTCCACCATGTGCTTCGTGGCTCTTTTACCACCCTTTGTGTTATTACCTTCAATTAAACCTTCAAACGGAGCACCCTCCTATCAGCTAACAAACAGGCTCAGTGTAAATCCAATCCAGCCCTAATAGGCCTACAGTCATATTAATTCTGGTTGAGAGCTAGATATGCGTGTGCATTTAAATGTATATACTGTGCATATATGTATAATCACACACACGTGAAACCTACACAGAATGGTGACGTCACAATTCCCTGGGCTTAAAACTTGCGTTTGTTATCATCATCTCGTCAATGCTCTAGTTACCTCCGCCACCAAAGGTGGATGGAGATTATGTTTTCACCCCTGTCTGTCTGTCTGTCTGTCCGTTTGTGAACAAAATATCTCAAAAAGTTGTGAACGGATTTGGACGAAATTTGGCAGCGATGTAGCGCATGTGACAAGGACGAAATGATTCGAATTTGGTGAAGATCCGGATTCGGATCCGGCTACTAGAATTTTCTAAGCGATTCTTCACCATTCGGAGAAAGGGCTAAAAATGAAATAGCAGGATATCTCAAAAAGTTATGGATGGATTTGGACGAAACTTGTTGTTCAGGTTGTGTGTGTGACAAGGAAGAATTGATTCAATGTTGGTGGAGATCCAGATCCGTATCCAGCTAGTAGAAAGTTTTATGTGATTCTTTACCATTGAGTGACATGGCCAAGCAGGTGGAGGTATGCTCTCTTCTGAGTGCCGTTCTAGTTGCACACTGTGTTATTCAAAAGTATAAGCTATCATCTAATGGTGGGTCCTTCCGACTGTAGATTATCAAATGCATTTCCCCCAAAATTCAATTCGTTTTTTTTCAGAACGGATATTAGAATCGGGACAGCCACGGGTTATCGTTGCCCATGTATGGGCGCAGGTACTGGACTCGCCAGACAGTATCGTTGATGAAAACAAGGTGAGACGTCGGGACAATGATCCATGAAGGAGCCGCGAATCGCGTGTTCCCACAGCATCGACTTTCGCTTCCCACGCCCGCTCGGAGCGCCAGCCCAGCGTCCCAATGTTTGAATTCGTTCCGCGCTGTTCGGCATATAAGTGCAAACCATGATGCAGCTACCCCCCCCCCCCCTCCCCCACTACCCAGCATCACTCCTCGCTGGGTCTAAATATGGTCTGCATGGACTGTGAGGGTACCTGTAGTACCTGTGTACAAGAAATGCCATTTCATTTTCTCCGGACCTGCGTGTAAATGAAAAACAAAAACGCTCCGTGCTTTGCATTCTGGGGTCTCGTGCATAAAATAAAAACAAAAGGCGATAAAACTCCCAGTTGTAGATATCCAAAGTGTGTATTGATGACATATGCATGAGTCCAAACCTCCCATGATAAAAAGAAATAAAACAATTCCAGTAATTTTAACCTGAAAGGAGTTAGGAAGGAAAATTGACCCTGCAATTAAGTGAATATAATGATAAGGGATTGTTATGAATTCAAATCATTGCTTGAAGTAATCGGCACTTAATGGCGCGAAAAGCCGAGCAGACCTTTCTCACGCGCAGTGCGACGTGACCGTAAAAAAAAAAAGAGAATGCGACGACCTTTGGTGGCGGAGATTTGGCCAGACGAGTCTCACCGCGACTCGACCACACTCACCCGATTCGATCATATTACCCACGACTCGGGACAGACCTACTACAAGTCTACCAGAGTCACCACAAGTCGACCAGAGTCACCACAAGTCGACCAGAGTAACCACAAGTCTACCAGAGTCACCAAAAGTCGACCAGAGCCACCACAAGTCGACCAGAGCCACCACAAGTCGACCAGAGCCACCGCAAGTCGACCAGAGTCACCATAAGTCGACCAGAGTCACCACAAGTCGACCAGAGTCACCATAAGTCGACCAGAGTCACCACAAGTCGACCAGAGTCACCACAAGTCGAGCAGAGTCACCACAAGTCGACCAGAGTCACCACAAGTCGACCACAGTCACCACAAGTCGACCACAGTCACCATAAGTCGACCAGAGTCACCACAAGTCGACCAGAGTCACCACAAGTCGACCAGAGTCACCACAAGTCGACCAGAGTCACCACAAGTCGACCAGACTCACCACAAGTCGACCAGAGTCACCACAAGTCGACCAGACTCACCACAAGCCGACCAGACTCACCACGACTCGACCAGACTCGACCAGACTGACCACGACTCGACCAGACTGACCACGACTCGACCAGACTCACCACGACTCGACCTGACTCACCACGACTCGACCTGACTCACCACGACTCGACATGACTCACCACGACTCGACCTGACTCACCACGACTCGACCTGACTCACCACGACTCGCCCTGACTCACCACGACTCGACCAGACTCACCACTACTCGACCAGACTCACCACGACTCGACCAGACTCACCACGACTCGACCAAACTCACCACGACTCGACCAGACTCACCACGACTCGACCAGACTGACCATGACTCGACAACAAGTCGACAACACTCACCACAAGTCGACAACACTCACCGTGACTTGACCACATTCCCCACGACTCGACCAGAATCACCACGACTCGACCAGCCTCAACGAGACGTGACAATACTCACAGCGACTCAATCAGACTTACTGATACGCCACCAGGCTCACCACAACTCAACCACACTCACCGTGACGACCACATTCCCCACGACTCGACCAGACTCACCACGACTCGACCAGACTCAAACGAGACGTGACAATACTCACATCAACTCAATCAGACTTACTGATACGCCACCAGGTTCACCACAACTCAACCACTCTCACGACGACTCAACAACACTCACAGTGACTTGACCACATTCCCCACGACTCGACCGCTCTCACCACGACTCGACAACGCTCGACCAGACTTATGGCGACTCGACGATTCACCACGACACGACCAGACTCACCGGCATCGCTGAAGCGAGATCCCTCAGATTCCGAACGCACCTGCAGCCCGTTCACACAAACGGCGTCAAGCGCTCTCGTAAGAGTGCAGTGAGCACCGGGCGAGGCCCTGGAGGACAAACCATGCGCGGTGGTGTACGGGCCGTGCCGACTGGGCAGTGGGAAGGCAAAGGAGGGCGCAGAGCACTGCAGGCTCGGGGTGAAAGCAGGGCCCGGGGCGCGGGGCTCGAGGAGGCGGCCGTCCATCAGCGCCCAGGAGGCCTGCGGTGGCTGTAGATTGGAGTGGGGCTGGAGGCTGAGCGCGTACCGGGCGCTGTGGGGCATTCGGGGGGCGCCGGTGCTGCGGCGTTAAGTGAAAGTGTGATGAGAGGCACGGTCGGCACTTATGCAGCCCGGGCCCAATGAAAGGGGGTAACGAGCGGTGACGTTAACAACGATGGATGGATGGAACCGTCCACAATCGCTACCTCGCTGAGCATCGTGCTTGCCACCCCGCACAGCCTATAATGACCTTCCAAAGCAGGGCCGTGGTGCCCACGGGCTCAGATAATAATTTCACTAAAGTTGTAATAGAATAAATCACGGCGGCTGTTGGCCAAGAGCATTGCCCAGCCCCAATGTCCCTCCAAAGGGCCATTCGGAGATTTTCATCTGATCCTCATATGCGCGCACATCATGTTGCATGGTGTGCGCACTGGCAGTGCACATTTTCCCCAAAGGTAGAACTGATTTATTGTCCACAATCAATCCATCCTCAGGTACGAAGCCTAGCTAATCATATCATGTGCGAAAAGGTGGTTTCATTATTTATGCACGACTGGCGTCGTGCAATGGAATTGTCACCCCACAGACCCCATGCGTGCAAAACACACGACGATGATGGACTGCTTGCGATATGCTGTCCCAATGTGGATTCGGCCATCATGTTGCAACGTTGAATAAAATATATCTTCTGTTCAAAAGCGTTTTGGTTCATTCTCTGATGTGGACTGTGAAGCCACCACAACGTCTGGGAACATAAAGAGCTTTCAAATTTGCTCTTCGAATTTATATTTTAGCTAATTGCAAGACATACGCTATATATTATATATATTGTTACTGACTCGGGGTTCAGGGTTTATCACAAGGGGTACTTCTTGGACTCCTCCCAAATGTCAACCCTGCAGACCGCCACGCGGCGGACCTGTCAGGTTGGCAAGCAACTACGGACGTCGATTGATACTATACCACCAAATCTGGCATGATCCTCACTCTTTTACAAATGCATTACCTTACCAGTTGGTTGGCGAAAGCAATTGGGGCATGGACCCTCAGTGCGCAATTGTCTATTTATTATGTACGGCTGAGTGGAACTGTTAAGTACGCCCCAGCTAATTATGGAACCAATCGGTGGGGCAGAACTTCCCATCTCTCTAATCTCACGCACTAAGTTGAGTCATAGAGAGATTGAGACAAAACCGGAATTTGAAACAAAGCGTTTACCAAATAAAGCAAACGCGTATTTAAAAAGCACAGTAATCAATCATGAAAGGCACATACAGTATATCATAGCCAGAGGTGTCCACCTGGCAGAAGAAGTACAACACCTTCTTGAAGGGAGCTGCCAATTAACATATGCAAAACGAGTGACACTTCGACAAAGCTCAGACTCTTGGACACTTAGAGTACTGTCCATGGAAGAGGGGCGACCACGTCGTTTCTGAAAATTTAGGATCACTTTCTGCTGACATGCCTTCTCATACCGCACCCTGGCACGTTCCAGATGACCTCCCAGGCGCTCACAGACAAATAAGACGGACTGACATATGACAAAAAATTTCAATTTTCGTCATAACAAACAGATAGGGGGTGAAAACAACCTCCGTCCACCTCGGGTGGTGGAGGTAAAGATGTATTATAATGAAGCACACAACCAAATTCATTATACCAGCAACGGTACCCGCCCTACGGGCGGGGCTTCAATTGGGAAGCCGAAATGAAAAGGCAAAATATCAGAAATTGAAGGCAGAAATTTTTTTTTTTTTAACAATTCATATAAACATCAGTCAAATCATATCACACGTAAATCATCAAAATCAAAACAGTATCTTTAGAATACTAAAGTTCGTCACTGTCATGGAACCATATTTGAGCGAACGTTGGATGCGATTGATCACTTTCTGGCTGGAGTGGCCCAATGCGATGGTAGACTTTACTTTGAATCTTCACCATGGGGCTGAATCCTGGCATGAAGTGCTCCTTGATTCCGATCGATGCCATGGTCAAGGCATTGTTGAACTGGCGTATCTTCTCAATAAACTCCTTTCAGTCGAACAGAACTTTGAAATCTTCAGGGTAGGTTTCGAGCAGATTGATTGCAATTTTGCCCTTCTCACAGCAGAATCCAGGTCGTTCGTCATTCCAGCAGTGGGCCTTGCAGAAGGGGCACTTACGTCCTGTATCATACAGACTTGGCAGCTTGTGGCCTTGCTGCTTTGCTGGATAGGCAGCTTCTTCAAAGTGCTGGACATCAAACACTGCTCCAATCCTCATCTTTTGCGTTAGAGCCACTTTAAGCTGGACTTTCCTAGCACTCTGGTGTGCAGCTGTGTCACGATCTTGTTCACCAGATCTGTATTCCTCGGACTGCCTCCGAGACTGGTGTGCAGCTGTGTCACGTCCTTTTTCCTGCCTCGTGAGCCTTCTTTCTTGCAACAGCTTCCTTGGATGTTTTCGTTAATGAGGCTTTCCGTTTGGGAGGCATTTTACCGGTTTATCTGAAACGGTACCCGCCCAGAAACACGTACCAGAGAAAACAAATCGTTTTGGCAATGGCCTCTCCAATATTGTACCTGTTCGTGATATTTGTCACATTGTCTCCAGTACCCGTTTGTGACGATGTTTTCATTGTGACGAAAATATTCGAATTATTATTCGAATTCGAATTTATTTATTCTTATTTATTCGAATTGCACGAATATGTGAATTGTGATTGTGTTTCATTGTGATGTTTGTGCGGCGACGGGCGGTGTGTACAAAGGGCAGGGACTTGATCAACGCGAGCTGATGACTCGTGCTTACTGGGAATTCCTCGTTCGTGGGACACTGTCTCAAGCCCCAGTCCTCATCACGGATGGGGCTCAGCGGTTTACCCGAGCCTGACGGCGAAGGGCAAGGTACACACTGGCCTGTCCAGTGTAGCGCGCGTGCGGCCCCAGACATCGAAGGGCATTAAACATTCATTAAACATTAAACGTTCATTAAAGGATTACGAAACGAAAAACATTACGAAATTAGGTTCACACCGTCACGTCAAACACTACCGTGAACACATACATCGTCACAACATCGTCACAATGGACGTTATGCGAACGCGAATGTTATGCGGGAGTCCAAACCTGAGAATGCTTGCGACCAAAGCTGAAATTGGGAAAACTAAATAGCCTATTTTACTCCCAGGGGTCCCAGGATTACCCACCCAAAATATCTTTGCTATCGGTTCAGCAGTTTTTACGGTACCTTCGAACAGACAGACGGACATTTGGTGAATTATAGTAAGATGCTGATTTTGATGGAAATTGTCAACCAACCTTTCCCAGAGGCCGAAAAATTACCCATGACCTTTGACCTGGGGTCATGGTCACCAAAGATTAATTTTAAAATGGCAACAGCAGTTTTCATCAAATTAGGTCAAACTCATAAGAATGCATTTATAATGGTTGCCAAAAATTAACATGAAATTTACACGAGAACCCCAATTCCATACAATGGCCGCCTCCACTAGAGGATAAAGGAAGAACAGGAGGGTATAGAAAAGAAGGAAGAAGACCTACTATAGCCCACACAATGCATCTACCCTGTTTCCCTTAGACTATGGATATCTGTTCACCCGGGGGGGCAGTTCCATAACCATCACAATATACTTACACATTTGACTTATATGTACCATATTCTTCACAGAGCGTTGGTACTGCTAAAGCTGTTTCTTGAAAAGTTACACTGGGTGGTTTGCCATTGCCTTCCCAGCATTATTTACTAAGTGTCAAGCAAGGAAGCTGAGCGTCTATCCTTTTAAATGCCTTCCCCCCAAACTGGATGACCAAGCAAGGAGCAGACTGATCAGAGAGGCCAACAAGAGGCCAATGCTAACTTTGAAAGAGCTAATGACAACATTTATGGCAAAAGAGCATTTATGCCAAAGACTGGCCACTGTGTGCATGTGACAACAATATCCCAAGCACTCCACAAGCCTGGCCTGTACAATCGGGAGGTAAGAAGGAAGTCATTGCTCAAAAAAGCCTACCTTGAGTCCTGTTTGAGGTATGCAAAAAACCACTCCAGAGATTCTGAATCCTTGTGGCAAAAGGTTTTGTGGTCTGATGAAACCAAAATGAAACGTTTTGGCCTAAATGCAAAATGTTACGTTTGGCGCAAAACGAACACAGCACATCACACAAAGAACAACATCCTGACTGTGACGCATGATGGTGACATCATGTTATGGGGATGTTTCTAATCAGCAGGGACTGGGGCAATTGTCGGGATAGAAAGGAGAATGGATGGAGCAAAAAACAGAAAAATTCTAGAGGAAAGCCTGCTGCCCTCTGCAAGAAAGCTGAAATTGTGACGGAAGTTCACCTTTCAGCATGACAACGACCCAGAGCACACAGCCAAAGCTACACAGGAGTGTCTAAGGAACAAAAAGAAATGTCCTTGAGAGGCCCAGTCAGAGCCCTGACCTAAATCCAATGGAAAATCTGTGACACGTCCATCAACGCTCCCCACACAACTTGATTAAGCTTGAACAGTTTTGTGCAGAAGAATGGACAAATATTGCCCAATCAAGGTGTGCAAATTTGGTAGAGACCTATCCCAACAGACTCACAGCTGTAATTGCTGTCAAAGGTGCTTCCATCAGGTGTTAACTCAGGGGGGTGGACACTTAACCAACCAAGATATTCTAGATTGTATTTTAAATTAATTTTCTGAAGTTTGTAGAATTTTTGGAAGTTGTGGGTTACGATGTGAACATAAAGGTGGAAAAAGTCTGATTTAATGCAATTTAATTACAGGCTATAAGGCAACAAAAGGTGAAAATTTTGACTGTGGGGGTAGACTGTAGACTTTCTATAGACACTGTGCATAATAAATAGAAGCTTTATGATTATAGGCAAGCATCACCGACTTGCTGCGAGATATCAATTTAGGTTTTGTCATATTTTAATTTATTTTACGGACGTGTTTACGGTTTGAATGTAAATTTTCATTGAGATTTTTTGTTTCACAGTTTGCACTTATAGAAATTCCAATTTTAAATTCTAGATGTTGATTGAGGTCTTTTTTTTAATGGATGCCTTTACGGTTTTTGTAACGTACATTTTCATTTAGGGACGCTTTTTCTTTTTTAAAATTTACTAGCAACGGTACCCGCCCTATGGGCGGGGCTTCAATTGGGAAGCCCAAATGAAAAGGAAAAATATCAGAAATTGAAGGCTTTTTTATTTTAAACGATTCATATAAACATCCGTTGAATCATATCACATGCAAATCATCAAAATCTAAACAGTACATGGCGCCCATTTTGAAAAAGATTGAATTCTGCAAAATGGAAGCGGGCGCTGCACGTCTTTCTCAGTCACACGTTTATGTGTGAAGAGTGCGCGCCGAATCTGCAACACGGAAGCAGCTGCTACACCTGTTTCTCAGTCGCTTTGCACACGCTGCCGTGTTACTTCGGAGCCGCACGTTTATATCGGAAGAGTTCTTCAGGAGTCGATCTACTCTCTCCTGGTACGTAGAATAAACAGTATTTGTAGAATTTCAACAAAAGCCACATCACTGTTCATATCGGTCAATATTATTACATCGTGTTTGGAAAAACTGGAAAATTGGAAAACTTGGACAAATTGGAAAAACAATATGGCCTATTTTACTCCCAGGGGTCCCAGTAATACCCACCCAAAATATCGTTGAGATCGGTTGAGCCGTTTTTGCGGTACCTTCGAACGGACAGACGGGCATTTGGTGAATTATAGTAAGATGAACATTATTGTTATATTTATTTCTCAGTTTACCGTTAAAGAAATTACAATTTTCAAATGCTAGATACGGGGGTTTAATGCGGTTGTTTTTTTTATGCCTCCGCCCCCGAAGGTGACCGGAGGCATTATGTTTTCAGGTTGTCCGTCTGTCCTTCCGTCCATCCACATGGGCTAAACCTAATTTTTCTAAGCAACCACATGTCAGATTGAGACGAAACTTTCAGGGTAGGAGTGACACCCATGCAGAATGTTGTAATTGTGACGTCATAGGTCATGTGGTATGGCAGCCATCTTGGATGAAACGCAAATAATAAAAAATACATTTCTTGGAAACCACTGAATGGCAAATTTTTAAACTTGCCACATTATCAAGTGCTGCCAATGCGGAACAAAAGCATGATAATGATGACATCATAGGTGAAGTGGTATACCAGCCAAAAATGTTTTAATCGAATTCCTTATCCTAAAAATGTGAAATTGCATGCACATGATGTATGACTCATTTGTATTAAAATATCACATTTATTACATCATAGGTCACATAGTGTGGCAACCTTATTACCTTGAAAGCCGATATTTTAAAAAAAATCCCTTCTCTGAAACCGCTTCACCGATCGATGTGAAACCTGTCATAGCTGGTGAAAATGTGATACTTGAAAACATCTGAAGGGATTTAAATGAAGCTCGTTTATTTTTAGGACAGTGAACGAGGGTATCTACCCGTGACATGCGGAGGCATATTGGCGACATGTTGGCATTGCTATAGTTTATGTATGCGTTTACGATTTTTAACGTAAATTTTCATTTATGGACGCTTTTCAACTCTTCGGACGAACAACCCGGTAGGTGGTTTCTAATCAACCAATAAGGCCAATCAGATGGCCAAATCGCGCCCCCGGTTTGTACTCGCCCTATCTTATGTAATCAGGGGCAGCCCGGCAAACTGCCGAGTATGGGCTGGATAATGTTGTGGTGCCAATTGGTTGGGGAAAAGCGTTCCTGCTATCACTAATACACCTTAACCGAGTTAATAATAATAGGAAAAGAGATGACAGGCAGGTTGGAAACGACTGTTTTCCAAAATAACCAAGAAGCATTTACATACATTGATTAAAAACAACACATTTACAATGGTCAAAAGCAAAGCAATTACAAGTACAATTAATCCCCAAAAGCTTAATCCCACCTCCCATCTTATCAAATGATCAATACATAAAACATGGGCCCAGCAGATTCACTCCGAGGAAAAGTAGAGAGAAAGAATAAAATAAGAGGGGGAGAACGAGGTCAGAGGCTTAGGGTCGGCCCTTACCTTACTTGGGCACCGTCGATGGTGTTACAGGGTCCTCCCCTTACCTCTGGTCTCGGTAGACCTCCGAACCCCGAGAAGGTCCCCGGCAGAAAGATGTGTTATCCTTGTTTGAAATCCAGCAAATAATGAAACCCTCAATGGAACCAGCAAATGAAACAGTCAAATCAATAATGCAACCACACCAGGTTATGAACAAACAATAATCTATCTATAATTCCAGTAATCTTTGTGTGTGTGTGTGTGTATGTGTGTGTGTATGTGTGTGTGTATGTGTGTGTGTCTGTGTGTCTGTGACCGCTGTTTCTCGACAACCACGGGTCCGATATACTTGAAACTTGCCAGGTATATTGCTGGGGACCTGAGGATGTGCCTTTTCAAGGTTTCATATTAATCGGAGAAGTAGTTACCGAGCTATGTCCAAAAAACGATTCAACCAATCAGAGAGCAGCGAGCTATCACGTGTGCCGAACGTGGCGAACAGACTCTGCCTCGGACGGCACATTTGAGAGCGTATTCATTTATTTCACGTTGGCAAACTATGTTGGCGCTATGTTGGCGTTAAACTATGTTTTAAAACTAATTAAAACTAATTTGCGATTCATCGTAACTGCGATATGCGACCTTCCGGACAGTCAAATGAGGACGTCACTTCCGGACTTACGGATAGTCATAGTGACGACGTACTGATGCTGAACGTGGCGAGCAGACGCTGTAAGGTACGATCGATTGTAGTACACGTTTATAATAACTCTGCCGATACAGGCCCGATTAACTGCAGCGCCATCCGAGCTGCGGCGTCAGGACGATACATTCATTGTACGGTCACATCACGCACTTACGGGCATGCCCATGGGCCCATGGGCACGCCCATGCATGCATGGGCGAAGACATTTTTTTTTTTTTTTTTGGCAAGGAACGGGCACCCACGTACGGGCACGTCCTAGTATATTAGAAATCACACAAGAAGAGCCATATAACAATGGGGGCAATCACCCCTACTATCAAATCTTACGGTGGTAACCTTATCACGCCCCTTAACCCCAAACTCACGGCACCTCCCCAATGTCTCTGCACCCCTCCAAGGCGAAGTCCCAATGTCTCTGTGCGCTCCCGCGATCGGGGAGTCAAGGCCCGATCAAAGTCAATCGAGGCGTAGGCGATCACGACGACCCCGAGGTCACGTTGTTCAGCACCCAGCAATATAGCGGTGGAAAGGAACCTCACAAAGATCTCGTGAGATCTTGGAGACTGCGGCAGGGTTTTTCGAAGCTCCACACGGTTTCCACGTTTTCAAAGTTAAGTCTGTTCACAATTGTATTTTGTCGAAACTGTATTTATCTTTCGGTGTGTGAACTTATAGTGTGCACCTTGGAAGTTTCTCGGTGTTTATCTTTCATAAATTAATCGTTTGTTTGCCGCGTCGCGAGCAAGGCCTTGCAGCCTCAGGCTTCCCCCGTCGAACGTTGTTCCTTCCTTCGCTGTTTTGCTCGGTTTTTTGATTTTCCCTTCTCCCCCAAACTTCACCAAACATCTACTCTTTGTCTAACGTTGTAACCCCCCCACCCCACCCCCAAAAAAACTTTTAAAAAACCTCTTATTTCCCTTTCTCCTCGTGTGCTTTTGTTCTATCGTGCGCCTCTGTCCATGTGCGCTGTCCCGCCCCATTTTCAAAGTTAAGTCTGTTCACAATTGTATTTTCTCGAAACTGTATTTATCCTTCGGCGTGTGAACTTATAGTGTGCCCCTTGGAAGTTTCTCGGTGTTTATCTTTCATAAATTAATCGTTTGTTTGCCGTGTCGCGAGCGTGGCCTTGCAGCCTTACGCTTCCCCCGTCGAAGGTTGTTCCTTCCTTCGCTGTTTTGCTAGGTTTTTTGATTTTCCCTTCTCCCCCAAACTTCACCAAACATTGACTCTTTGTCTGACGTTGTAACCCCCTGCCCCCACCCCCCCCCCAAAAACAAACAAAAAAAACTTATTTCCCTTTCTCCTCGTGTGCTTTTGTTCCATCGTGCGCCTCTGTCCATGTGTGCTGTCCCGCCTCGCCCCCATTATCTCCTTGCCTTCCACCTTCTGCCCTGTTCAAGTGACTCGTGGTGTCCCTCTCGGCTCCCTCTCCCCGTTGGTATTTTTGTGAATACTAGGGCATGCCCGTACTATATCTATATCTAAAATTATATCCCCCCCCCTCTATTTACATGAAATGGTTTGGTCCAAAGCGAACGGCTTGCGAGTACGGTGACAATCCCCCCCCTCTATTTACATGAAATGGTTTGGTCCAAAGCGAACGGCTTGCGGAGTTTGGTAAAGAAATCGCCATAGCGTGCACAAACGCGCAGGAAAGCGAAAGAATCGCAAATTAGTTTTAATTAGTTTTAAAACATAGTTTAACGCCAACATAGTTTGCCAACGTGAAATAAATGAATACGCTCTCAAATGTGCCGTCCGAGGCAGAGTCTGTTCGGCACGTTCGGCACACGTGATAGCTCGCTGCTCTCTGATTGGTTGAATCGTTTTTTGGACATAGCTCGGTAACTACTTGTCCGATTAATATGAAACGTTGAAAAGGCACATCCTCGGGTCCCCAGCAATATACCTGGCAAGTTTAAAGTATATCGGACCCGTGGTTGTCGAGAAACAGCGGTCACAGACAAACAAACATACATACATACATACATACATACATACATACACACAGAGATTACTGGAATTATAGATAGATAAGATTGTTCATCACGGTTCTGTTTAAATATGTTTAAACTTTCCCCTTCAGTGTTTTATTCAGTGGTTTATTACAACACGCTGTTTTTCTTCCTATTTAAAAGGCTCCTTTCAATTTCCTCTTCAACTCATTCCATTTCAAAAAAATATTCAATCTCTTATAATTATTTCTCACTACATGCTCTAAATTCTCATTCATTCCACCCCTCCTCCATCGTTCTTAAACGGATCGCTAACTTGAAAATCACAACAAACCCAATTTGTTATAAATACATTTTCTTTCATTCATCTTTCAAAGTTCATCTTTCATTAATCATCCACTTTCTAAACGTCCTCCTTCCCCCTCCCCTCCAAATCTCCCCCGTTGCCCCTCCCCTCCAAATCTCCCCCTTGCCTCTCCCCTCCTAAACTCCCTCCTTGCCCCTCCCCTCCTAAACTCCCCCCTTGCCCCTCCCCTCCAAATCCCCCCTTGCCCCTCCCCTCCAAATCTCCCCCCTTGCCCCTCTCCTCCTAAACTCCCCCCTTGCCTTTCCCCTACTAAACTCCCCCCTTGCCCCTCCCATTCAATACTCCCCCCCAACCCCTCCCCTTCAAATCTACCCCCCAACCATCCCTCCCAAATTCTCCCTCCTCCCACCTCCTTCTCAAAGCTGCCTCCTCCCCACTTCGTCTCCCTTCAATCTCATACCTCCACCTCCCCCAACCTTCGACCTTCCTCTGCCCCCCCTCAAACAACCCCTCACTGTGCCTCATCCCATCACTATCAAACCTTTCGTCCTCCTCATCCTTCCCTTTCTTGTAACTCTTCTGTAATCTCTGCCACACGATCAACTGCTCTTCCTACCTCCCCCTCTCATCCTTCATCTGACCCTACACCTCCCCTCCCCTGTCCTGCACCCGATGCTCCCCCTCTCTCCTCATTAACGGTATGGACCTCAAACATCCGGGGCCTTCGCTCAAACCTGATTGATCTCTCCATTCAGGTTGCTTCTGACAATCCAGACTTGATCTGCTTAACAGAAACTTTCCTCCTTCAAGATGTCTCTGATTCCTTAATATCTCTTCCTGGTTACTCCCTCCTCCGGTATGATAGACCTGAGCCTCGTCCTGGTGGTGGCGTGGCTATCTTTATCAAAAACTCTCTTCCTCACTCTCCTTGCACTGCCCTCTCTCCACCCCACCCCCAGGAGTACCTCGAGCTACGGCTTCCTCTCCGCTCCCACCTTTTGTTCATATGTGTTCTGTACCGTCCTCCAAACAGTGATGACTCCATTTACATTTCGCTGTCGGACAACATGGACCAACTTCTATCAACTCATCCAAACTCTCTCTTCCTCATATGTGGCGACTTTAACTGTCATCATGCCAGCTGGCTGGGTGTGGGTTCATCTCTCACCAGCCATGGCACCTCAGCAAAGGACTTCTGCGACTCATTGGGACTGACACAATCTGTCAATTTCCCCACCCGGATCTCAGTCAATGGAGTATCTTCTCTTCTGGACTTGGTTATGACTAACTTCCCTGCAAATGTCTGCTGCTCTTCTTCTGCTCCAATCGGTTCTTCTTATCATGTGCTTGTTAAAGTGGACATCTCTCTGGCCATTCTCAGGGAGCCTCCTCAGCGCCGACGAGTCTGGCATTTCACTCAGGCTGACTGGCACGGTCTGCAAGCAGCCATCAATCATCTGGACTGGTCTCCCATCTCTACTGCCTCTGACATAAATTCTTCCTGGGAATTCTTCCAAAGCAAACTGCTCTCTCTCATGCACAGATTTATCCCATCTCGTCTTCAGTTGTCTTACCCTTCCTCCCGTCCATGGCACACTGAATCTTGTGGTGAGGCAGTTGCCCTGAAACAACTTGCCTTTGCCTCTTGGAAGGCAAATCCAACTGAAGGCAATCTCAGTTCCTTCCACCAAGCTCGGAACAAGTGTGTGTCTAGCCTCAGGAGTGCCAGGAAGCACTATCTCTCCACACTCAAGATTGAACTCTCAAACCTGTCTCCTTCCTCCAAATTCTGGTGGCGTCTGGTCAAATCCTTTCTGGTGTTTGTTCCCCCTCCATCCCCTCCCTTACCTCAAATGGCTACACAGTTGACACCGCACGTGACAAAGCCGAATGCCTCAACTCTGTGTTTGCCTCAAAATCTTGTGTCCCAAACCCATCTCTCTCTGTTCCCACCTTTCCCAGTCGAACCCAACTGCTCCTGGACAATGTGTCATTCTCTCCTGACAAGATGGAGAAGTTTCTGTCAAACCTCGACTCTGATTCTGCAACTGGACCAGACGGCATCAGCCCACGGGTCCTAAAATCCTGCTCTGCCACTCTATCTCACACTCTCTCTGTTCTTTTCACCCTTTCTTTGGCTCAAGGTCATCTGCCAGCATCTTGGAAATCAGCTAACATTACCGTTTTACACAAAAAAGGTTCAAAAACAGATCCTTGCATCTAGAGACCAATCAGCCTGCTTCCAATTATCAGCAAAGTCATGGAATCCATCATTGCTTCGGATATCAAATCCTTTCTCTTCTCCAATGGCTTGATCTCTGATCATCAATTTGGATTCAGACCAGGTCATTCTACTCTGGACATGTTTATTCTGCTGTCTCAACAATGGATGGAGGTCCTCAATGCCAAACAGGAAATCAGAGCTGTCTTACTTGACATATCACGTGCCTTCGATACGGTCTGGCACCCAGCTCTGCTCACCAAACTCTCCTCCTATGGTATCCATGGAAATCTCCACTCATGGCTTGCGGACTTCCTCTCTGGTCGAAGGCAACGTGTGGCCCTGAATGGATTTCTCTCATCTCCCCTGCCTGTTCTGGCTGGAGTTCCCCAAGGTAGTGTTCTGGGCCCTGTGCTATTTCTGGTCTTCATCAATGATCTCTCCGACTCTCTGGAAAATCCTCTCTATCTCTTTGCTGATGACTCCACTATCTGCCGCTCCATTCCTCATCCCTCAGATCGGCAGTCTGCAGCCTCCTCACTCTCTGCAGACCTGGAAAAAATCACAGACTGGTCAAACAAGTGGAACATGTCTTTCAATCCTGACAAATCACACACTCTTACAATGTCTCTCCGAAAGGACCGACTGGAAAACCCTCCCATCTACTTTCTCAACAATCCTCTCCAAGAAGTTCTGTCACTCAAGCTTTTGGGTCTCACTATCTGCCATGATCTTTCTTGGGAAAACCACATTTCCAAGCTGGCCTCCAAAGCCAGTCGCCGACTGGGCATCCTCCGTCATGCGAAGTCCTTCCTTGGCACACCTGAGCTCCTCACCACATACAAGGCTTTCATCCACAGCTCAATGGAATACTGTTCCCACCTCTGGGCTGGTGCTCCTGCCTCACTCCTAGCTCGGCTTCACGCTGTTGAAACCAAAGCTTTCAGAATCATTGGAATCTCCTGCGATGAAGTCAACTCCGAGGGCCTTTCACTCACTCACCGCAGGCAGGTTGGTGGTCTTTCTGTCTTCTACCGACTCCTCTCCGGCCTTGCTCCCCCAGCTTTCTCTGTGCTCTGTCCCCCCAATATTCCTTCAGGTCGCACAAGATCTGCCTGCAACCCTCTTATGGTTAAACTGCCAAAATCGAGGCTCGCTGCTCACCTTCACTCTTTCATTCCCCTTTTCTCCCGCCTCTGGAACAAACTCCCCCACTCCTTTCAATCCCACTCCTCTCTCCAGGTCTTTAAAACAGCTTTTCACCACCATCTCTTATCTTCCCCCATCCATAACCTTGATGTTTTCTACCCCCGCTAATTCACCCCAGATACACTTCTTTTTTTAGCCGCGTCGCAAGACGCTGGTCATAGAGTGCCCTCTGCTGTTGTTCTTGTTCTTCTTGCAGAGAAGACAAAACCTCAAAGCTCCACCCATTCTGGGAACCATAGCTCCACTCATTGTGGGAGAGGCTTCATATAAACAAATATCCACCATTTTATTAACTCGCATAGCTTTGAGGCCTGTTTTGTAGGCCCGTGGTGTCTTCCTCTCTCACACAGTTTTATTTCAAATCAAATTCGATATATCATTTCATTTTTCACAGTCGCTAACATTGTTTTAGACTCGGTTGAAAAAAAACGGGAAGAAATTCCGATGAAAGTTGCCCTTTATAGAACGAAATGAATTCTCAAAGGCCTGTAACTTCAAGTCCATTGAGATTTTTTTTTTTTAAATCGCGGCATGGTCAGTCATACACCGCCCGAAATAACAGACGGGAAAATGCCGAGATATATTAAAAATTCGTCCATTTGATGGCAATCGTCACGATGAAATATTTAATTTATACGTCGTCACAATAATGTGGAGAGAGGAGCATAGTTTCGTTCACGTGTCGCCACATACGGGAAATTGCCGAGATATATTTTTTTTAAATCGCGGCATGGTCAGTCATACACCGCCTGAAATAACAGACGGGAAAATGCCGAGATATATAAAAAAATTCGTCCATTTGATGACAATCGTCATGATGAAATATTTAATTTATACGTCGTCACAATAATGTGGAGAGAGGAGCATAGCTTCGTTCACGTGTCGCCACACACGGGAAATTGCCGAGATATATATTTTTTAAATTGCGGCATGGTCAGTCATACACCGCCTGAAATAACAGACGGGAAAATGCCGAGATATATTAAAAATTCGTCGCCACACACGGGAAATTGCCGAGATATATTTTCACTTTGCACAAAAAATAACATCAAGTAATCGAATCAATAGGAATGTCCTGTGCCTATAACATCGACGTTATAGGCACAGCTGCATCTAGGCATTGTGTAACATCGACGCGGCTTTTGTTTTAATTCAAAACTTTTTGTACTTGTTTTTCTTTAATTCCAACTTCTTTCCTGGAAGTCCTTGCTGTGTTCATATGTTTTATACCTCTCCCACCTCCCCCAAAGCCCTCCCCCTCCCACATTTCTCCTGTTGTCCCTGCTCTCAAATGTTGTGTTTGTGTACTTCCCCCTCTCCTCTCTCCCTCTCTCCCTATCTTGTCTGCCGCTCCCCTTATTTTTTGTGTTTTGTGTGTCGGTTTGACTTTCGTGTGATTAATGTTAGCTCTTTCACGAGCCTCGATCTTGTATACAAAAAAATAAAAATAATTTTTTTTTTTTAAAGACGCACAACTTTTGCGGTTCAATCCGCGAGCCTCCGTATGATTCTCAAGTGCCCTTTCTGGCACAGCCGTCCCCGGAAAACCACCGGGGAATAATGCCCAGCCGACACGACCCAAACCCGGTTCACTGCAGGTTGCTCGTGTGGCGAAGATGGCGGACGGCTTTCACTCGAACCCGGGCTTTGAGCCCAGGATCCTCCGGAACCTCGATGAGAATACTCGACGACACAGGCTCCACGCACTCCGGCGATATCTCTTATCACCCGAACTTCCCTTCAAGGACGCAAAGTTCACTCGCACTGTACGTCGACCGCTCGGTCCGGAGCTAAAACAACCACGTCTCTTCACGATCTCCTACCGCCTCTTCTTCCTCGCTCCACCCCTTCCGGTCACGATCCGGATTTCCAGCCACATTTTACCAGGAGCGCTTTTAAATCTTTTAACTATAATAACCCTTTCCCTTCAACCACAATCACCAGAATACTTCGAACCAACAACAATAATCATAACAACAATCATTAGGGCCGAACCCGTAACAACAGACAGGTACCGATCCTGATACAGGTTGGAGGAGGAGGGAGGGGTGGTCAGTAGGTGTGGTGTAACCTCGTCCTCCACCAGAGATCTTTGCTCAGCCTGGCCGCCTTTCACCACTCGCACGGTGCCTCGTGTCCGGTGCACACAGGTTGCTGCTCCCTCAGGGCAACGTGGGTTTTGCCTTAGCCGTTAGCACTACATAGTTTCTCCTCAGATAACAGGCAGGTGCTCTTCATCTTCAGACCAACGCTGGTTTCCCTCAACCCAATGCAGTTTCTCCACTGAAGACAGGCAGCGATCATGTCCAAGACTGCGGGAAGGGCTTGCATTTCGCCTTTATAATCTCGCTTGAGTGGGGTGGAGCCTGGCCCTGCACAGAACGCTCGGATTGGTGCACCCCTATATGCTCCGCCCTGCTTCTCTGTCAATCACTCGTGCCTTGCGCTCTGGAATCTTCCTCATGGAGCGACATGCTTCTCGCGTTTTCCCACCAAGGCGAGTTAAAGCCGAGAGGGCGCCGTTGTTTTAATGCGTGGTGTTTATATTTGAAAAATGCGGTGTTTGTGTTTATTAAATACTAGGGCATGCCCGTACTATATATAAGCTAGGACGTGCCCGTACGTGGGTGCCCGTTCCTTGCCAAAAAAAAAAAAAAAAAAAAATTTGTGTAGGGGTGTGTGTGTGTAAACATCCTAGGGCGTGCCCGTACGTGGGTGCAAAAAAACATGCGTGCAAACAACAACAACAAAAAAAAACTTTGAAACCACGTGGCAGTAACGACCACAGAACCCCCCCCCCCCTCTATTTACATGAATGGTTTGGTCCATTCGCAACGACCACAGAACCCCCCCCTCTATTTACATGCAATGGTTTGGTCCATTCGCAACGCCAAAGCGAACGGCGAACGGCTAAATCGCCATAGCTCGGTAAGTACTTGTCCGATTAATTTCAAACCTTGAAAAGGCACATCCCCGGGTCCCCAGCAATATACCTGGCAAGTTGCAAGTATATCGGACCCGTGGTTGTCGAGAAACAGCGGTCACAGACAAACAAACAAACGTACAAACGTACAAACGTACAAACGTACAAACAAACACACAGAGATTACTGGAATTATAGATAGATGTTGGGACGTCGGTGAAAATATTAGTTATGAGGAGAATTAAGGACAAATCATGTACTGTATGTGTGTAAGGGCCGCGAGGAAGAGGAAGAAGTTGAATTGTTGCCTAAAAACAATGTTGAATTGTTTCCCACCAAACACAACAAGCATTCTGAGTATTGCGCTGCAATCCATGTCCCCTACCGGCAGTCTGTCGTCCGGAAAACTGTTGGGGAAATTACCAAGGGTTATTTCCTCACAGGTTCTGGATCGTTCCCAATCGCTAATTACCTCAGGACGGGCTCACCTGTGATTCGCACTCGGGACTTCGATTTATACACCTTGCAGACAGGTCAGCAGAAGCACGAGAAAATAAGTTGTTGATAAAGAACCTTTCGAGTCGCTAAATATCAGTAATTTATTATATTTTCCGGTTCACGATCAATGATCGATGTGTATATATACTAGGGCATTGCCCGTACTATATCTATATCTAAAATTATATCCCCCCCCTCTATTTACATGAAATGGTTTGGTCCAAAGCGAACGGCTTGCGAGTACGGTGACAATCCCCCCCCTCTATTTACATGCAATGGTTTGGTCCAAAGCGAACGGCTTCCGGAGTTTGGTAAAGAAATCGCCATCGCGTGCACAAACGCGCAGGAAAGCGAATGAATCGCAAATTCGGTTTTATTAGTTTTAAAACATAGGTTAACGCCAACATAGTTTGCAAATGTGAAATAAATGAATACGCTCTCAAATGTGCCATCCGAGGCAGAGTGTGTCCTCCACGTTCGGCACACGCGATCGTTCGCTGCTCTCTGATTGGTTGAATCGTTTTTTGGACATAGCTCGGTAAGTAATTGTCCGATTAATATGAAACCTTGAAAAGGCACATCCTCGGGTCCCCAGCAATATACCTGGCAAGTTAAAAGTATATCGGACCCGTGGTTGTTGAGAAACAGCGGTCACAGACAAACAGACGTACAAACGTACAGACAGAGATTACTGGAATTATAGATAGATGTTGCTCTGCTTGGCTCCGCCCCTCTCGAAAGCGCGCGCTGTGTCGCGCTTTTGACGTTCGCGAGACGAGGCTGAGGGCGCGGGTGCGGCTTGAGGATAACTCGAGAATAAACAAAGTGCCATAACTTTGTTAAAAATGATTGAAACGTCGTGAAGTTCGAACTTGATCTGTAACTTATCATGACGAAACCATGTACCAAGTTTGAAATCATTAGCATTAAGAGTTTCGAAAAAAAATTCCGGAAAACTGTTCTTTGCGTGACGGACTGACGGACGGAGGGCCAGAGTGCAAACCTATAGTCCCCTCCGGTGTACACCGGTAGGGGACTAATAACTGCTGAAGCGAATAAGGTGATTCCAACGCGAGGAAGTTATTGTGTCTGGCCTATTACATGCAAAGCAAAATTTAAAAATATACTAGAAAGCATCTGCAAAAATGCAAAGCCCGTCTGCGTCCGTTTGTATTCAGACGTCTTCTTCTTCCTCTTCTCCTGTAGGCTCAAAATAAAGAAAACAGTTGAAAACAAAATCCAAAATGAAAATTGATGATTTATGCAGCTTTTATCTTTGAACTGGAGATCTAAAAAAAAACTAATCAGCTTCTAGCTTTTGATTGGTGAACCAATTCTGTGATCCAATATGCAAATTCTTAAAATTTCAGGTCAATTGGGTGAAAGTTGGCAATTTTATGTGACGCTGACCTTTGACCTTTTGACAAAATTATTTGAGGGGGGGTGTGCGGGGGGGGGAAGGAATGGGGGATGGGAGCACAGCCATAGAATAATATTAATCTTATTTTAATTCACCAAATGTCCATCTGTCTGTTCGAAGGTACCGTAAAAACTGCTGAACCGATCGCAAAGATATTTTGGGTGGGTAATCCTGGGATCTCCAGGAGTAAAATAGGCTATTTAGTTTTCCCAATTTCAGCTTTGGTCTCCAGCATTCTCAGGTTTGGACTCCCGCATAACATTCGCGTTTGCATAACGTTCATTGTGACGATGTTCTCATTGTGACGATGTTGTGACAATGTATGTGTTCACGGTAGTGTTTGACGTGACGGTGTGAACGTAATTTCGTAATGTTTTTCGTTTCGTAATCCTTTAATGAACGTTTAATGTTTAATGAACGTTTAATGTTTAATGAACGTTTAGTGCCCTTCGATGTCTGGGGCCGCACGCGCGCTACACTGGATGGGCCAGCGTGTACCTTGCCCTTCGCCGTCAGGCTCGGGTAAACCACTGAGCCCCATCCTTGATGGGGACTGGGGCTTGAGACAGTGTCCCACAAACGAGGAATTCCCAGTAAGCGCGAGTCATCAGCTCGTGTTGATCAAGTCCCTCCCCTTTGTACACACCGCCCGTCGCTACTACCGATCGGGCGGTTTGATGAGATCCTCGGATCAGCCCCTGCGCGGGCCGTTCTCGGCTCATGCCGGTGCACCGAAAAGATGAGCGAACTTGACTGTCTAGAGGAAGTAAAAGTCGTAACAAGGTTTCCGTCGGTGAACCTGCGGAAGGATCATTATCCGGACAACATGAGAGCGAGCGAGACGCGAGACGTACATGGTACGTGATCGTCCATGTACTGTTTATCCATGTACTGTTTAGATTTTGATGATTTGTGTGTGATATGATTCAACGGATGTTTATATGAATCGTTTAAAATAAAAAAAACCTTCAATTTCTGATATTTTACCTTTTCATTTGGGCTTCCAATTGAAGCCCCGCCCGTAAGGCGGGTACTGTTGCTAGTAATATTAATAGAGTTTAGCGAACACGGTTTAAGTGACAACGATCGTGATTGGAGGATACGTGATCATATGAGCAACTATATGGTATTCATAGAATACTTACCCTGCGCAGTCAACTTGGTGCGAGCCAACTCTTCCGTTTTTGAAGGGTTTTTTTCTTTGATCCAATATGGTTGCCAGACCACGTGAGTGATGACATCATAAATATATATTCTCTAATATAATTGTTGCATAGATCACGCTCAATAAATTTTAAACTGATCAGACTAAGCGTTGTCCCTTGCAAATTATGACGTCATAATTATGGAACCAATGACGTGATCGTTAACATCACCTATTCCCCATATGGAGTTCTTTACAATGAGCCATGTTTCAATTTTTCCATAGAGTGGTTTTGGAGATATAGAGGTGCAACGTTTTTCGGTTTTTCAAAGATGGTGCCTGAACCAGTGTACCACATGACCTTTGACGTCATGATTATCATAAAAAACTTACACAGGAGTAGCCGCTAATATTCTGAAAATTTTGTGTCCATCGGACTGACAGGTGCAGAGGAATTTTTTTTCATACTAATCAGATCAAGCGTTGTACTTGTCGAATTATGACGTCATAATGAAGGCACCGATGACATCATCATCAACATATCTTGTTTTAATGGGGAGTATTTGACAATGAGCCATGTTTCAAATTTTTCGATGGAGCGGTTTGGGAGATATAGAGGTGCAATATTTTTCGATTTTTCCAAGATCGAGCCTGTGCCACGTGACCTATGACGTCATAATTAGCATTAAAAAAATTATACAGGAGTAGCCGCTAATATTCTGGAAATTTTGTGTCCATCGGACTAACAGGTGCAGAGGATTTTTTTTTCATACTAATCAGATCAAGCGTTGTACTTGTCGAATTATGACGTCATAATGAAGGCACCGATGACATCATCTTCAACATATCTTATTCCGCATGGGGAGTACTTGACAATGAGCCATGTTTCAATTTTTTCCATTGAGCGGTTTGGGAGATATAGAGGCGAAACGTTTTTCCAATATGGCGTCCGTACCATGTGACCTATGACGTAATAATTATGAATTGAAAGATTCTACAGGCGGAGGCACTCCTATGGTAAAATTTCGTGCCAATCGGACCAACGGCTGCCGAGAAAATGAATTTTTAAAATGGAGACATGTACGCACGCACGTACATATGGAGACACGTACATTCAAAAATGGAAAATGATGATGAGAGGTCATTATAATGTCATATTTACCTCCCGTTATTATAATCTGTCATATTTACCTCTCGTCATCATTAAAATCTGTCATATTTACCTCTCGTCCTCATTATAATCTGTCATATTTACATCTCGTCATCATTTTCATCTGTCATATTTTCTCTCGTCATCATTTTAATCTTTCGAATTTACCTCTCGTCAACATTATAATCTGTCATATTTATCTCTCGTCATCATTATAGTCTGTGATATTTACCTTTAGTCATCATTATAATCTGTCATATTTACTTCTCGTCATCATTATTATCTTTCATATTTACTTCTTGTCATCATTATAATCTGTCATATTTATCTCTCGTCATCATTATAATCTTTCATATTTACCTTTAGTCATCATTATAATCTGTCATATTTACTTCTCGTCATCATTATTATCTTTCATATTTACCTATTTTTATCATTATAATCTGTCATATTTACCTCTCGTCATCATTATAATCTGTCATATTTACCTCTCGTCATCATTATAATCTTTCATATTTACCTTTAGTCATCATTATAATCTGTCATATTTACTTCTCGTCATCATTATTGTCTTTCATATTTACTTCTTGTCATCATTATAATCTGTCATATTTACCTCTCGTCATCATTATAATGTCATATTTACATCTCGTCATCATTTTCATCTGTCATATTTTCTCTCGTCATCATTTTAATCTTTCGAATTTACCTCTCGTCAACATTATAATCTGTCATATTTATCTCTCGTCATCATTATAATCTGTCATATTTACCTCTCGTCATTATTATAATCTGTCATATTTACCTCTCGTC
This sequence comes from Myxine glutinosa, assembly GCF_964187855.1. Classification (NCBI taxonomy): domain Eukaryota; kingdom Metazoa; phylum Chordata; class Myxini; order Myxiniformes; family Myxinidae; genus Myxine; species Myxine glutinosa. The sequence goes on along the minus strand of NC_136263.1, from coordinate 96,284,209 downwards.
ATCATTTTCATCTGTCATATTTTCTCTCGTCATCTTTATAATCTTTCGAATTTACCTCTCGTCAACATTATAATCTGTGATATTTACCTCTCGTCATCATTATAATCTTTCATATTTACCTCTAGTCATCATTATAATCTGTCATACTTACTTCTCATCATCATTATAATCTGTGATATTTACCTCTCGTCATCATTATAATCTGTGATATTTACCTTTCGTCATCATTATAATCTGTCATATTTACCTCTCGTCATCATTATAATCTGTGACATTTACCTCTCGTCATCATTATAATCTGTGATATTTACCTCTCGTCATCTTACTATAATTCACCAAATGTCCGTCCATCTGTCTGTCCCTCTGTCTGTCTGTCTGTCCGTTCGAAGGTACCGTAAAAAACAGCTGAACCGATCGCAACGATATTTTGGGTGGATAATCCTGGGATCTCCAGGAGTAAAATAGGCTATTTAGTTTTTCCAATTTCAGCTTTAGTCCCCAGCATTCTCAGGTTTGGACTCCCGCATAACATTCACGTTCGCATAACGTTCATTGTGACGATGTTTTCATTGTGACGATGTTGTTTTCCCGGGTGCCGCACAAACGGCTGCACCGATCGCTGCACGGCTGCACTGATTGGACTCGGTAACCTCGGACAAAGACCTTTTATAAGTACACGGGTTGAATCCCTGCTTGAGAGAATTCCAACCCCCTCCCCGCCATCACGGCCGTCTCTCCAATTCACAATCCCAAGAGATATGCGGAAAGGACGACCCAAAACCAATATAAACATCATTAAACATCATTCGTATATAATTATAAACATCATTAAAAGTAAATGACCTCGGCCAAAGTTCAAACGACGTGAGTTTAATCTCTGCATGAGAGAATTCCACATAGCTATTTGGGCGGTGTATACGCTAACAGATTGCGGTCTCCATCGATCTTGCCAAGGCCGTAACAGCTATCGGCTCAAAATCCTTTTAACTGTTGATTTGGTAGTTTTTACAATGAAGGAAACACGTATCGGGAGTACATACGACATAGCGATTGTGAATGTGACAGCTCTGAGGCGTCTTTCGCTTCGCATCACAGTGACGGCGAGCACCAATATGGCGGCTGTAAGATTAAAATCTGGCTTCAAGCCCCCTCACCACCCAAAGCCTTCAACCAGACATATTAACGTTCCTCCCCGTTCATTCCCGTTCTTCTAAGCAAAGCGGTAAAAATTGTTGTTTCGCCATTTATATATGACGAGCAACGGTACCCGCCCTAAAGGCGGGGCTTCAATTTGGAGGCGCAATTTATATAAACATCCGTTAAATATCACATGCAAATCATCAAAATCTAAACAGATTTTCGTTTTTATTTTCGTAATCCTTTAATGACCGTTTAATGTTTAATGAACGTTTAATGAGCGTAAGAATGAGCGTCATGAAATATAAATCGTTTAAGTGACGATGTTTTCATTGTGACGATGTTGTGATGATGTTTGTATTCACGGTAGTGTTTGACGTGACGGTGTGACGAACTCTTCCGATATAAAAGTGTAGCTCCGAAGTAACACGGCAGCGTCCGCAAAGCGACTGAGAAACAGGTGTAGCGGCTGCTTCCATGTTACAGATTCGGCACGCTCTCTTCACAAATAAACGTGCGACTGAGAAAGACGTGTAGTGGCCGCTTCTGTTTTGCAGAATTCAATCTTTTTTCAAAAAGGGCGCCATGTACTATTTAGAGGAGGAGGAGCGAGGGGGGATATTTTGAGGGGAGGGATGAGGGGGGGGTTTATGAGGGTAGGGTGAGGGAGGAGTTTAGGAGGGGAGGGGCAAGGGGGGAGTTTAGGAGGGGAGGGGTGAGGTGGAGATTTGAAAGGCAGGGGTGAGGGGGGATTTTAGGAGGGGTGGGGCGAGGGGGGAGTTTAGAAAGTGTTGGACAATTAATGAAAAATGAACATTTATTACAAACTGGGTTTATTGTGATTTTCAAGTCAGAGATCCATTTGAAAACAACAGAGGAGGGTGGAATGAAGGTGAGTTTTTAAAATGCAGAAAGGAAGAACTGTTCCAGAGGTGGGGAAGACAGAGGAATAAAAGAGTGAAGGTGAGCAGAGAATCTTGATTTTGGCAGTTTCACCAGAAGAGGGTTGCTGGTAGTTCTTGTGTGTCCTGTAGGAATATTTGGGGGACACAACACAGGCAGAGCTGGGGGAGCTAGGCCAAAGAGGAGTCGGTAGAAGGCAGAAAGACCACCAGGCAGAAAGACCACCAACATGGGTGGAGCATGAATATGCATGATACAAACATGGGTGGAACATGAATATGCATGAGACAAACATGGGTGGAGCATGAATATGCATGATACCTACATGGGTGGAACATGAATATGCATGAGACAAACATGGGTGGAGCATGAATATGCATGAGACAAACATGGGTGGAGCATGAATATGCATTAGACAAACATGGGTGGAGCATGAATATGCATGAGACAAACATGGGTGGAGCATGAATATGGATGATGCAAACATGGGCGAAGCATAAATATGCATGAGACAAACATGGGCGGAGCATGAATATGCATGAGACAAACATGGGTGGAGCATGAATATGCATGAGACAAACACGAGTGGAGCATGAATATGCATGAGACAAACATGGGTGGAGCATGAATATGGATGATGCAAACATGGGTGAAGCATAAATATGCATGAGACAAACATGGGCGGAGCATGAATATGCATGAGACAAACATGGGTGGAGCATGAATATGGATGATGCAAACATGGGCAAAGCATGAATATGCATGAGACAAACATGGGTGGAGCATGAATATGCATGAGACAAACATGGGTGGAGCATGAACATGCATGAGACAAACATGGGTGGAGCATGAATATGCATGAGACAAACATGGGTGGAGCATGAATATGCATGAGACAAACATGGGTGGAGCATGAATATGCATGAGACAAACATGGGTGGAGCATGAACATGCATGAGACAAACATGGGTGGATCATGAATATGCATGAGACAAACATGGGTGGAGCATGAACATGCATGAGACAAACATGGGTGGAGCATGAATATGCATGAGACAAACATGGGTGGAGCATGAACATGCATGAGACAAACATGGGTGGAGCATGAATATGCATGAGACAAACACGGGTGGATCATGAACATGCATGAGACAAACATGGGTGGAGCATGAACATGCATGAGACAAACATGAGTGGAGCATGAATATGCATGAGACAAACATGGGTGGAGCATGAATATGCATGAGACAAACATGGGTGGAGCATGAACATGCATGAGACAAACATGGGTGGAGCATGAATATGCATGAGACAAACATGGGTGGAGCATGAACATGCATGAGACAAACATGGGTGGAGCATGAATATGCATGAGACAAACACGGGTGGATCATGAACATGCATGAGACAAACATGGGTGGAGCATGAATATGCATGAGACAAACATGGGTGGAGCATGAATATGCATGAGGCAAACATGTGTGAAGCATATATGTGCATTTATATTCAAACTTGATTACTGCACACTCCTCGCCTGTTTTTTTTTCTATAAACCACGACAACAATTGATTGAGCAAAGAGAATTACATGAACATGAGGACTGGGGTGGCCACCTTGGCTCGAAGCATTTGTACATAAATAAACTGCCTTACATAATAGGCCTACATCATATTCATTTACTAAATTAATGGACCAGACTATGGTTAACGGATAGGAACACAGTGAAAATAACATGAGAAAATGGGATTTCACAATCATTAGAACACAATGAAGGAATTCACTCTTCCCCCGCTGGTATAAGCAATATGACCTCAAGTACGGGTCGAGTTAGATATGGGGTTTGCTGTCCATGGTGTGAACTTGCACTTTTCATACCCGACCGTCTGCGCTGGGCAACGTCTCAATCATACGTCCATAGGGCCAGCAGATGCAGGAGCAGAGCGGCCCACATATGCAGGTGGAGAGAGCCCACAGATAGAGACGGTGAAAGCCCGCAGATGGAGGCTGCGATATGCGATAGGGGCCCACAGATGCACGCGATGAGAGGCTCGCAGATGCAGGTGTTGAGAAGTCAGCAGACGCATGTGATTGGAGGCCTGCAGATGCAGGCAACAAGGGGCCTGAAGATGCAGGCGGAGAGAGTCCGCAGATGGAGGCGGCAAGAACCCACACAAGGAGGCGACAGTTTTGGCGCCCATGAAAAGTTCTCCTGCTCGTGTCCTGCCTTCTCTGGTCGTCCTCCCTGTTCCTGCTTCTCCCTGTTACTCTTTCGCCACCTGCTCCATCACCTGCTTTGCGTCACAGTTTCTGTTCTTCGTCCTACCCATGTGCTTTGTCACCCGCTCGTCTGTTTGTCGTGCCTGTTTCGACGTCTCCACCAGAAGAGCTAAGGCCCACCTGGGTCTTGTTCCCTGTCCCTGTTGTGCTCGAGTCTGGTGCCTTAGGTTTCATAGATTTCTATCCTCTTGAATATAATTATTTATTTATCTTATTGCATTCCGTATTTCCTCCTTTCCTTCCTCATTCTGCTGTCGTACCTTCCATTGGATCACTATTCCCTTGTTATTTGTTTGGGAATAAATCCCGTTTTAAAAGAGCTAAGAGCCTTGTGTGCTTCCTGCGTTTCTCCTTGTGCAAAGCCGCCATTAATTCAAACACAGTCCAAGGGAGTTAAAACTTATTTGGTCCATTCTTTCAGTGGCCGATGTGAATTGGCTCTCAACACGACATCGCACTCCTGACAATGAGGGGATGTGAGATGTTAACTGAACGGAGCACACGGGTGTATTCCAAAACCAACACCAGGCAAACACGGCAGTAAAATGTAAACAAATTATTTAATAATAAAATAAAACGCTGACGAAATAAATGTTGTGGTAAAACTAATTCCTATGGTGAGGATACTCCACAAACTGTCTCAACCACACACACAGGGGGAAGTAAAATGAAAACTAGAACGGCACTCAGTAGAGAGCATACCTCCGCCAGGTGAACAGTTTACGTTTTGTATCCCAGAGTAGACTAGAAAATCACAATACAGAATCACATTTAATCAAAATCATCCTTCCACAACTTTTTGAGAGATCCTGCTTTGTATCGTTTTTGGCCCTGGGTTTTGGCCCATCTCCCAATGGTGAAGAATCACTTTTAAAATTCTACGAGCCGGATCTTCACCAAAATCTAATAAATTCGTCCTTGTCACATACGCTACATCTCTGCCAAATTTTGTCCGAATCCGTCCACAACTTTGAGATATTTTGTTTACAAACAAACAGACAGACAAACGGACAGACAGACAAACAGACAGGGGTCAAAACATAACCTCCATCCACCTTTGGTGGTGGAGGTAATTAACTCCCTTTTCATGCCGGCACTCAACTATGTCCCAAATGGCCCTTTTTGTGGAGAGTGGTGGCAATGGCCAAGTCCATGCTTCCCATGCCGTAGCGCACAAGATGGCATCGGCTGACAAAAAGCCCGGGCGTCGATGGCAAGTGGTGAAGACGGCCTCCTCAGCCTCGCTCGCGGCCTCCTCCGCCTCGCTCACGGCCTCCTTCGCCTCGCTCGTGGCCTCCTCCGCCTTGCTCATGGCCTCCTCCGCCTCCGAAGAGCAACACAGCCGCCAAACCCTCCTCACGCACCAAGAAAATATATCAGCACCATCCGCTCTCTTTCAGCACATGGACCAAATATGGCCAAGCCTTCTTGTCCGAGCAAGAACCAAGCACACTCTTCTTCCTCACACCACCAGAACCAATCGCGTCCCTTGGGGCGTGGCCTGCCGGCCTTTCTCTCCGCCACCTGATTCTTCGCCTCTTGTGGGTGGGGCCTTTTTCTTATTAGGTCCATGGGGCGGGGCGTAGTTCGGCCGACTTGTTTTTGGCTTTTGTCGGCGGTAATTGTAATTTAAAGGTGTTGTTTCAGCAAAAACATGAGGGGAAGATTACAGAGGGTGTGAATCACAGGGGAAAACTGGCCTTAAACCTTATAGCTAATTAGCACAGTATCACCCTACACATGATGCACAATTAAACAACCTTAAGCTACATTCTCCCTACTTAATACATAGAAATACTCTGATGCGTCACGCAATCCATGCTATTTCCTATACAGTTCAACCTCTCCCAGAGTATTCTTTTATCTCCCCTCCCATGAATGTAACAATACATAGTAGCGTCCGAGGCTCGAAAATGTGATATTGTGGCGGGCACAAGGGACAATAATTCCGCGCACCAGTGGGTGGTGTGAGCGTCCAGGCGGGGAACGAAAACGCATGCCCTGCCTTTCGACCGATCAGCCACGCCCGGGGGCAAGGCGTGGCCTCAGGACATATATGCGGGCTCTAAGTTCGAGCCCGCCCAGTGCTGAAGTGCGAGCTCTTAATAAAGACTCTTTGTTTGTACCAACGCGTTGTGGCCTACCTCTCTGGCAATCGAGTCGTGTGTGCACAGCACCACACTGGTGATCCCGATTGGTTCAGCCGTTGCTGACCCCCAAATGCGCCATGGCTACCAACACCGTCGCCGTCAAACTCCCGGAGTTTTGGGAAGCACAAGCGACGTTTGGTTTGTGCAGGCCGAAGCTCAATTTCAGCTCCGAGGCATCACGGCGGACGAGACCCGGTACTACCACATGGTCGCCGCCCTCGGGCCCGGCACTGCCGCCCGAGTCATGTCCATCCTTCGGCACCCGCCGCGCGACCACAAGTACGAGGCGCTCAAACGTCTCCTCCTCGCCACGTTCGGGCTCACAGAGGTCGAACGTGCCGACTGCCTCCTGGACCTTCCCGCCCTCGGCGACACACGACCATCCGTCCGGATGGATTTCATGCTGTCCCTGCTTGGAGACCAGCGCCCGGATTTCTTATTCCGAGCACTTTTCCTATGCCAGCTACCTGCACAGGTGCGCTTCGCGCTGGCCGGTTCCAAACTAACGAAACCCCGCGCCCTGGCTGGAGAGGCCGACAAGTATTTTGCGGCCTGCGACACGCGGTCGATGTACGGTGCTGCTGTAGTGGCTCCCGGTGCGGAGGCTCCAGCGCCCCCTGCTTCCCTCGTGGCCGCTGCTACGCCCCGCCCACTACTGCCGCCGCCACCACCACCGCCGCCAACACAGCCGCCACGGGGGCCACCGTCGCAAACCTGGTGCTACTACCATGCCAGGTTCGGCCGCAATGCTAAAACGTGCCGCCCGCCGTGTTCTTTTGACAGGTCGGGAAACGACCGGTGCTCACTTGCGGCCATGAGCGTCGGCCATTCCGGCAGCCTCCTGTTCATCATGGACACCTTGTCCGGGCGCCATTTTCTTTGCGACACAGGAGCGCAGGTAAGCGTCCTCCCTGCCTCCACATCCGACAAGCAAGCCGCGGGCCGGGGCCCCGCTTTGATTGCCGCCAACGGTACACCCATCCGCACATTCGGGAAGCGTTGCCTCTCACTGTGGTTCGGAGGGCAGCGCTTTCAATGGTCGTTCGTGACCGCCAGCATGCCAATGGCCAGGCTGGGCGCGGACTTCCTATGTGCACATTGGGCTGTTGGTCGACGTTAAGCGCAGATGTCTCATCCAGGCCGAAACCTTCAGCTCGCTCGCTTGTTCGCTGAGCGGCTCACTGAGCGGCTCACCGAGCGGCTTGCCAAGCGGCTTGCTGAAGGGTTCTGTCCCGGCGAGTTTAGTTTGCACGCTTCCGGCAGCGGACGACTTTACCCGCCTCCTAGCCAGTTTCCCGGCCCTCAAGCGGCCCACCTTCTCAGCGGTGGCCGTTAAACACGGGGTGGAGCACCATATACCCACGGTTGGGCCGCCGGTCTACGCCCGGGCACGCCGACTCGAACCCACGAAGCTCGCCGTGGCGAAGGCGGAGTTCGTCACGCTGGAACGGCTGGGTATTGTGCGGCGCTCAAACAGCGCTTGGGCCTCTCCGCTGCACATTGTGCCGAAGCCCGGCAGAGGATGGCGGCCGTGCGGTGACTACCGCCGGCTCAGTGATGCCACCACCCCCAACCGCTACCCGGTCCCGCATATCCAGGACTTTTCCGCTCGGTTGGCAAACACGACCGTGTTTTCCAAGGTGGACCTCGTCCGGGGCTACCACCAGGTCCCCGTACAACCGGGCGATGTCCCGAAGACGGCCGTCATCACCCCTTTCGGCCTCTTCGAGTTCCTGCGAATGCATTTCGGGTTGAAGAATGCGGCCCAGGCGTTCCAACGGCTTATGGACAGCGTCTTGCGTGACTTACCTTTCTCCTATGTCTACCTGGATGACATCCTAGTCGCGAGCGCGTCCCGGGAGGAGCACCTGCTCCACCTCCGCACACTTTTCGAACGCCTGGGCCAGCATGGCCTAATCATCAACCCCGCAAAGTGCCATTTCGGCGCCGCCACCATCGACTTCTTGGGGCACCGCATCACCAGGCACGGGGCCGTCCCTTTACCGGCCAAGGTGGAGGCGGTCAGGGATTTCCCGCGACCCCACATGATCAAGGGGCTCCAGGAGTTCCTGGGCATGGTAAATTTTTACCACCGCTTCGTGCCCCACGTCGCCCAGCTCCTCCGCCCCCTGCACGAGGCCCTCCGGGGCAAGCCTGGCAAAGGTGACATCACCTGGTCGGAGCCGATGGCCGCGGCGTTTGCAGGCGCAAAGCTGGCCCTGGCCAACGCCACCATGCTGGCGCACGCGGCACCCGATACGCCGATCGCCCTCACCACCGACGCGTCGGACTACGCGGTGGGCGCGGTGCATGAGCAGTGGGTGCGTGGTGCTTGGCAACTGCTGGCGTTTTTTAGCCGGCAGCTTCGCCTGCACGAACGTCATGACAGCACCTTCGACCGCGAGCTGCTCGGGCTCCACCTGGCGGTCCGACACTTCCGCCATCTGCTGGAGGGCTGCCCGTTCACGGCTTTCGTCGACCACAATCCCCTTGTGTTCACGATGGCCAAGGTCGCCGAGGCATGGTCGGCACGGCAGCAGCGTCACCTCTCTGCCGTGTCCGAGTATATGACGGACATCCGTCACGTGGCGGGTAAAGACAACCCGGTGGCGGATTGCCTTTCCCGGTCCGTCGCGCACGCGGTCCACCTCGGGATTGACTCTGCCTGGATGGCGGAGGACCAGACCGCCGACCCCGGCATCCAGGTCTTGCGGACCGCCGTCACGGGCCTCCGCGTCACCGAGGTGCCGTTCGACGCCGCGGGCGCGGCCCTCCTGTGCGACGTCTCCCTCGGCCTGCCTCGCCCCATCGTGCCCGCTGGCTGGCAGCACCCAGTGTTCGACGCCATCCACGGCCTGTCCCACCCGGGTACGATGGCCTCCCAGAAGCTTGTCACGGCGAAGTTCGTCTGGCATGGCCTCAGGAAGGACGTCCGCGACTGGGCCAGGACGTGCCTCGCGTGCCAGCGCGCAAAGGTCCACCGCCACACCCAGGCCCCATTGGCCCCGTTTTCGGTGCCCGAGCGTCGGTTCGACCACGTGCACGTCGACTTGGTGGGACCTCTGCCCCCCTCACAGGGGTTCACCCACCTCCTCACCATGGTGGATCGCACCACATGGTGGCCGGAGGCCGTCCCATTGAAGGCGACGTCTGCAGCTGATGTGGCGCAAGCCTTCATCGCCACTTGGGTTGCCCGGTTCGGTGCCCCCTCGGACATCTCGTCCGACCGCGGCCCCCAGTTCACCTCGGAGCTCTGGGCCACGGTGGCGCAAGGGCTCGGCATAAAACTACACCGCACCACGGCCTACCACCCCCAGGCCAATGGCCTGTGCGAGCGCTTTCATCGCTCGATGAAGGCGGCGCTCCGGGCCAGCCTCCGCGATGGCAGCTGGGCCGACAGGCTCCCCTGGGTCCTGCTGGGCCTCAGGACGTCGCCCAAGGACGACCTGCATGCGTCCTCGGCGGAGCTGTTCTTCGGGCAACCACTGCGGGTACCAGGCGAATTTATCCCCGACTCCACAGCTCCTTGGTCCGCGGCGCAACAACGCTCCGCCCTTCAGGCGACCGCCCGGAGGTTCGCCCCGGAGCTTCGCACGGCGGAGTACGTCTTCGTCCGGCACGACGCCCACCGGGCACCGCTATGGCCCACGTACGACGGGCTCTTCCACGTGCTGGAGACCGGGGACAAATATTTCACCGTCGACATCGGCGGTGCCCCGGATCGCATCTCCATGGACCGCCTCAAGCCGGCCCACCTCGATCTGGACCACCCCCCGCAAGCAGCTCTGCCTCCGCGTCGAGGCCGCCCCCTGGCGGTCGGACCCCGGCACCCCCCAGCCCCGCCGTCCCGCTACCCCCCAGCCCTGCACGCATCGCCAGGGGGTGTTTCGGCCGGGTCATCCGGCTTCCCCGCCAACTCACCCTTCAGGTGCGCGGGAATTCTGGGGGGGCACGTGTGGCGGGCACAAGGGACGATAATTCCACGCACCAGTGGGTGGCGCGAGCGTCCAGGCGGGGAACGAAAACGCATGCCCCGCCTTTCGACCGATCGGCCACGCCCGGGGGCAAGGCGTGGCCTCGGGACATATATGCGGGCTCTAAGCTCGAGCCCGCCCAGTGCTGAAGTGCGAGCTCTTAATAAAGACTCTTTGTTTGTACCAACGCGTTGTGCCTACGTCTCTGGCAATCGAGTCGTGTGTGCACAGCACCACAATATGCTTCCACATCGAAATATTTAATGTCTAGAACAGCCAATAAGTTTCTAACTAAACTGTGTTCAGTTGTTCAAACTTATTGCTCCACAAGGTCACCCAGTGGAAAGCCGAATTTTGTGGCCTCACATGGGAGGCAGAAGGTAGAGAAATGTTACTGATAATTGAAATGGGCTCTATTGCCAAAAAGAATATGGGGAAGAAGGGTGGACGAGATGCTAGGGCTAAATGGAACAAACCAGGCGAGATGACTGACACGAATAATGGATGATGGGAGGGGACACGTAAAACTTATGTACAAGAGAGAAATAAATAAACCTAACCCATCTAGGCATTTCCTTAGCGTTCATCCTGCCCTCCCATGCAGAATGTCTCCTGCAACCGGAAGGCTGTTTTCATTCATTATTCGTCTCCCACCCTCGACAGATTTGCCATACCAGCTCTGCTGCTGAACTGGTTGTCACGCCCATAGACGCCGGCCGAATAGATCATGCTTAGCATTCCAGAAAGTGTGAAGCGCTTTCTCATGTTCTCTTTTGTCCAAAACTCCACCTGGCCCTGCCCACTAACAAGAGGTTTTTACACATTTAATCGTATACCTAGTTATACTATCTATGAAGTACACACGCTGACCCATCAGCATCATGTGTAACAAGACGACTTACTCTGACATTTTCCCTGCTTACAAGAGTAAATATGTGCTATGTGAATCACACAGACCATACTACATTCACGCAATCCAGCAATGGATCCTTCTCCCCACCTACCTTCCATGTAACACAAGATGTCACATAATACTGATGAAAGGTATTAAGACACATTTAAACTTGAAATTATCCTGTGCAACCTGTTTCTGCATGGCTCCCATTTCCCACAATGCAAAGCAGCATGTGCTGTTCTAAGTTTCGTTTTGTGTCATTTGAGGCAGAGCTGCATTGCCATCCTTCATGCAGTTGGTACTGGCATGTGCTCAAGGCTACTACCGTCTTCAGGATCTTATTGTCCACCAGCATGAAACACACTTTAACCAGACTGCTGTGAATTTGGTTCGAGGACAACAATTTTTTAATCCTGCCTTGCCAAGACAGGAACTCTATATAAACACAATCATAACACTTTGAGATGTTTTGCATCCCTGCTTGAGTGCCAGAGAGACAACAGAAAACAATTCAACACCATAAACATCACACCTAATATTTCGCAAAATTGGGAATAAAGTGTTGGTAAGAGAGTCTGAGCTGTGATTGTTCCCAAGGGTAGACCAACACCCTGAAATAAATTGAATAACTCGCTGCATGTTATTTTAACAGTGCTTATGAATTAATAACGTGAATTAAATGAATAACGTTGTGAATGAATAACACTGCATATTTTTGTTTTTCCATATGTTTCCAGTGCTTTTGGTTATAGATGTATGTATATATTATAGATGTATGTATATATATATACAGTGCGTATCAAAAAAAGGTAATCCGAATTCAAGAGGTTAATATGCAAAGGTTATTTAGTTTGACAATTTACATGTGGTTTACCAATTATGAGGAGATCCTCAGCTTTCCATTGATGCCTTTCATGCATCGTTGCTGTCACACATGACCGAGTACATGTTCATTGAAAATGAAAAGTTCAAATCGTATTTTTACAAGTTTGGCTAATTGGTGCAAGACAGTTTGAAATGGACGCATTACTTGTCGACTGGCAAGTTGATTATGTAAAATTGTTAAGCTGGTCTGGTAATCGTCGGTTGCATCATCCTTTGTTTAAGATGGGTATTTAAGATGGGCCTACAGTGTAAGGGTTTAGAGACAGTCTGAGTCATTGAAAAGATGGTTCAACTTACGACTGAACAGTGGACCTTCATGGTTACAACCTTTCACCAAACTGGAAGTTTGCAGCGAACTCGTGATGTGTTCAGGGAACGTTTCCCAGAACGGGAGCCTCCAGCAGCCAAAACCATCTGGGCGAATGTGAGAAAATACCAAGAGCATGGCACTAGTCTCAACCGCAACAAGGAGAATTCTGGTAGGCGGCGCACTGGGCGATCGGAAATGAACATTACAGCAGTAAGGCAGCAAGTTTTGGAGCATCCTAGGGATACCAGCGCAAGACGAAGTGGGACGGGATTGCCTTAGGCAACATTCAACCGAATCACAAGACTGGACCTCCACCATCATCCATATCGGATTCACATCTGGCATCAACCTACGCCAGGGGATTTTGCCAGGAGGCTGGTGCTTGCCAGATGGTTGATAGCACGTTGCGAAGCAGATGTCAATTTCCTGCGGTATCTCGTTATCGGCAACGAAGCTGCTTTCGCCATGGACGGCAAGGTCAATACCCATAATGTTCTTGAATATGCACCGACAGGACAACCCCTGGAATTTAATTTTGACACCAACATGAATCGACAAAAGTGGACTGCTTGGTTGGGACTTTGTGGAAGTGGTCAGGTGATCGGACCATTTTTCTTTCAAAGGAATGTCAATGGCAACAGGTATCTGCAGATGATCAATGATGAAGTTTTACCGCAGCTGGAGGAGAACTTTGAGCGACAGGTTCGTGGTGTCTTCAGATATCTCTGGTGTGCCCAAGACAGCGCCCCAGCACATCGTCTTATCGCTGTCCGAGATCGACTGAGGGAACTCTTTGGAGACTGAGTCATCGCCCTCAACCATGCAGTGGAATGGCCGCCAAGATCACCTGACCTCACACCATGTGATTATTTCCTTTGGGGACATTTAAAGAACAAGGTGTTCGTAACTCCTCCCCATAATCTTGACGAATTGCAGGGCCGTATTCGACATGAAGTGGATGCTTTGCGCAATGGCCTGGCTATGGTAAGACAAGCAGTTCAGGGCATGCTCCGCCGCTGTGAGCTTTGTGTTGAAAGGGGAGGTGGACATGTTGAAGATGTGGGTGCATAAAGGCCAATCATTCCTGAGAAAAGTTCACATCTGACGTTCATTTTGCACCAATTATCCTGACTTGCATCGATTAGCCAAACTTGTAAAAATGCGATTTGAACTTGTCATTTTCAATGCACATGTACTCGGTCATGTGTGACAGCAATGATGCATGGAAGGTATCAATGGAAAGCTGAGGATCTCCTCTTAATTAGTAAACCACATGTAAATTGTCAAAATAAATAACCTTTGCATATTAATCCCTTGAATTCGGATTACCTTTTTTTTGATACGCACTGTATATACAGTGCATTCAGAAAGTATTCAGACCCCTTCACTTTTTCACATTTTGTTATGTTGCAGCCTTATGCTGAAATCGTTTAAATTCATTTTCCCCTCATCAATCTACACTCAATACCCCATAATGACAAAGAGAAAACAGGATTTTAGAAAGTTTTGCAAATTTATTAAAAATAAAAAACTGAAATATCACATTGATATAAGTATTCATACCCTTTGCTATGACACTTGAAATTTAGCTCAGGTGCCTCCCATTTCTCTTGATCATCTTTGAGATGTTTCTACACCTTGATTGAAGTCCAACTGTGGTAAATTCAATTGATTGGACATGATTTGGAAAAGGCACACACCTGTGTATATAAGGTCTCACAGCTGACAACGCATATCAGAGAAAAAACAAAGCCATGAGGTCGAAGGAACTGCCTGCAGAGCTCAGAGACAGGATTGTGTCGAGGCACAGATCTGGGGAAGCCTAAAAAAAAAAATCTCTGCTGCATTGAAGGTTCCCAAGAGCACAGTGGCCTCCATAATTCTTAAATGGAAGAAGTTTCGAACAACCAAGACTCTTCCTAGAGCTGGCCGTCCGGCCAAACTGGGCAATCAGGGGAGACGGGCCTTGGTTAGAGAGGTGGCCAAGAACCCGATGGTCACTCTGGCTGAGCTCCAGAGATCCTGTTTGGAGATGGGAGAAACTTCCAGAAGGACAACCATCACTGCAACACTCCACCGATCTGGGCTTTATGGCAAAGTGGCCAGACGGACGCCATTTAGGTGATTATTTAGGTGCTTTTTTGCAAACTCCAAGCGGGCTTTCATGTGTCTTTCACTGAGGAGAGGCTTCCGTCTGGCCACTCTGCCATAAAGCCCAGATCGGTGGAGTGTTTCAGTTGCCATGATTTTTAAATTTCTAAAATCCTCAATTTTCATCCGATTGACTTGAAATTTGAAAAGGATTTACATATCGGCATACTGACTTCAACCACCAACTATTGTTGAGATCAGCGTCGGCCAAAAGGTCAACAGAGGCCAAAGGTCAAACACTTTTTGCGAATATATAAAATCTTCAATTGTCACCCGATTGACTTGAAATTTGAAAAGGATTTACATATCGGCTAACTGATTTCAACCACCAACTATTTTTGAGATCAACATTGGCCAAAAGGTCAACATAGGCCAAAGGTCAACAACAATTTCAAATTTTCTAAAATCCTCAATTTTCATCCGATTGACTTAAAATTTGAATGGGATTTATATGTCAGCTCACTGGATTCAACAACCAACTATTTTTGAGATCAGCATAGGCCAACAGGTCAACATAGGCCAAAGGTCAACCACTTTTTTCAAATCTATAAAATCCTCTATTTTCATCCGATTGACTTGAATTTTGAAAAGGCTTTTCAGATCAGCTTAATGAAACCAACCACCAACTATTTTTGAGGTCAACATAGGCCATATTTCTAAAAATTGTCAATTTTCATCCGATTAACTTAAACTTTGAAGACTATTTGCATATCAGGTCACTTAATTCAACCACTAATTATTTCTGAGGTCAAAAGGATGGTCTTCTGAGTGCCATTCTACTTTGTTCTGTTTTTCCAAGTGTCGCTCTATGAGTGATTTTTCATTTGTCTGTCTGTCGTTTGTTTGTCTGTCTATTTGTTTGTTTGTCCGCACAGAATAAATATGATTTTCTCTGCGACCATTGGTCCGATTGACAGGAAATTTTCACCATCGGTGCAATTCCACCTGTATAATTTTTAAATGATAACTATGATGTCGTAGGTCCCGTGGTACGGGCGCCATGTTGGAAAAACCGAAAAACTTTGCACCTCTATATCTCCGAAAGTGCTCCAAAGAAAAAATTGAGACATGGTTCATTGTAAAGAACTCTCCATGTGAATAACATATGTTCATGATGAGGTATGTCATAGGTGCCTCCATTATGACGTCATAATTCGACAAGTGCAAAACTTCATCCAATCAAAATGAAAATTCTTGAGCATCATCTCGGGATAAATTGGTGGAGAAAAAATAATAATGATGACGTCATCGGTCACGTGGTTCAGCTGCCATTTTTGTTTTTACACAAAAGCCATAAAACCACTGAAAACACGTCCTGGCGAGGGTCTGCAATCTCTGATTGCTCTTTCTAGTTTATCTGTTGTTTTCGTGAGGGGTAGTTCGATTACAAAACAGATTGGCTTTTTATTTCCGTTGATTTCTAGTTGTGTATTAATTACATTTTATTGTCAGCTAGCAGGATGGCCTCGACATGGAGGTACACACACTCGCCTGTAAGCTCTAAGCTATCTAGCCTGGGTTCAAATCCCGACCCAGCTATAAATTGTCATACTGACTGGTGTTTCACAGGCAGGTTGGTCCTCAATGTGTGTGACGACCCTCGGATTGACGTCAAACTGGGCGTCCCATCTGCGGCATTAGTCGGTGAACGCTAAAGATCCCACGGTGTGCTTCGCGAAAAGTAGGCAAGCCATCTCCGGCACCATGGACGAATTACAAAGTTCTGCCCAGACAAAAAATGCTGGGAAAGCAATGGCAAACCACCAAGTATAACCCCTGCCAAGAAACTGCTTCGGCAGCACCAATTCTGTGCAATGAGCATGGTACATTATATAAACGAGCAACGGTACCCGCCCTACGGGAGGGGCTTCAATTGGGAGGCCCAAATGAAAAGGCAAAATGCCAGAAATTGAAGGCTTTTTTATTTTAAACGATTCATATAAACATCCGTTAAATCATATCACACGCAAATCATCAAAATCTAAACAGTATTTGTAGAATTTCAATAAAAGCCACATCACTGTTCATGTCGGTAAATATTATTCCGTCGTGTTTGGAAAAAGTGGAAAATTGGAAAATTGGAAAAATTGGAAATTGGAAAATTGGGAAAACAATATAGCCTATTTTACTCCAGGGGGTCCCAGGACTACCCACCAAAAATTTCGTTGCGATCGGTTCAGCCGTTTTGCAGTACCTGGGAACAGACGGACGGACAGACAGACGGACAGACATTTGATGAATTATAGTAAGATAAATAAATAAAATACTACAGTAAGCATTATATATATTTTTCACATTGTCCAAATATCTGTGTCATAAGGTATGCACATCCCAAAAGGCGTTGAGTCGTCACGACGTTGGCACAACACGTAGATTTTGCGCTACCGAGCGCTGCATGAGATCACACCCACGGGGGTCGGTCGAGCCGAGCGGGAGGAGGATCTCCGGGGGAGTGTGATGATGAATGAGTCGTGATGGAAGGCGGCGCTGCGAGCGAGCGCGGCGCTAATTAGACTAATGATATTATGGTTGCGGGTGTTATGGAAAGGTGGACGAATTCCTGATGCTCTTGGTAATTAGATTTCCAGACGGTGGCTTCCTCGAGCAGCGGTAACGGCCTGGGCGTGATCAGTCATACATTGGGTGGAATAACGCGCGGGTAGAGGCAATTAACTGGCCGGTAACAGCCGACCTGCTCTCCGTAATGAGACCATAATAGTGCCGGGCCAGCTAGAGCCAGACTGCTGAATTGAAAACACAAGGAGAGGGTCGCGCACGCTAATTACAAATGTTTTGCACTTTGTTGTGAAATAAAAAAAAAAAACAAGCCTGTGAGTTTGCAAATAGCCTCGAGCGTTAGCTATAGTGAGATGGATTGAACGCGCAAGTATACCATGCACACACATCGTACTGTATGTGCATGGTCGTGTGGAACAATCTCCATGGTGACTGGTCATAATCCAATCTTTATAGAAAGACAGATAAGGCGGTTGCACGAGAAATGGCTGGCTGGGTCATTAGCTGAATCTGAAAATTAAGGTTTCGACCCATTAACCTAAGTGTATGTATATACTAGTATATTGAAACGTGGAAGGGAAAGAGTACTGTACTGTATACATACTTTGTGTATGTGTCTATATCTGTGTATATAATTTGTGGATGAGCATATGGGGATTATGGGGGTCCCTTTATAACCGATGTACAATAGATGCCACAGGTTCAAGAGATCCAGGTTCCCTTTTTCTCAAAACTCCTGTTTATTATCTTTTTTACAAAGTAGCCCGTAGGGCAAAGCCGTCATTAACAGTGTTTGTCTGTCCGTATATATGTATGTATGTATGTATGTATGTATGTATGTATGTATGTATGTATGTATGTATGTATGTATGTATGTATGTATGTATGTATGTATGTATTATGTCCCTCACAAACGTACACCAATCAGACCTGAGAATGTGGTCACATGACAGGGGTGATGCCCAGATGTGATGTGATTACTTCGGTGATGTTATAACGGAGTACGATGGCTGACTCCACACACCGCCATTTTGATTTCTATGCTGTTCAGGCTGAACATATCGTCTAACCTGTCACATCACAATCGCCATGCTCTACCTTGACGTTTTTAATTTGTGAAACACAAACAAACTGATTGTTAAAATGACCATCAAATATCGAAAGCAAAGGCGTTACAGGTCTTCCAACGACATAGTTCATATAGGCCTTAGGCTTCATGCCTTCATCAGTTCATGCCTCGCCTTCAGGCCGCTTCAGATAAATTAGCCCAGGTTTCTTAATGCAGTAGTATCGTTTTTGTAATAATAATAATAACGTTAATGATAATAATAATGTCATGTAGTTGGCTCAGTTAACACCGAGCGTCACCATGGATGGAATTGAGCTTTAATGGAGGCGTTTATTCAATCCAATGGCGGCCGATACGCGAGACGGAATGAACTATGCCGACTTACCTTCATGGCTGCAGGTGTCTTCAACCTCAACAAATCAATAAATCAAACCAAAACGGAGTTTATGTACAAAAAGTAAACGTGGCTTTATTGCCGGACTCCGAGAACAAAGGAACGCGCTGGTAAATAACTATAATCCTAAATTGGGATCCCGCACACCTCACTTCACATACAAGACAAGGGAAAGAATTAAATAAAAGAATCATGGTGTTTGCGGTTTGTGTGGGCTTATCTGTCTGGATGTGGCCATCAGGAATAATTGTCCGGGATGGTCAGCTCCAAGCGCAGCCGTCCAACCGTGCTCCGGTTGGCACGAACCGCTCGGGCGTTGGCACGAACACCACTCGCTGCATGGTCCGTCCTGCCCACACAGCACAGCACGCAGGCACCAGGAGCATGAACAACAGGGGAGGATGATCGTCAGTGCTGGTCTCTCCACCAAAGTCCAAAGGCAAGAACAGGTCCAAGCACGAAGTGACAGTCCAGAACAAGAGGCAAAGGGAAGAGAGGAAAATGCCAGCGAGCAAGAGGTTTTACACGCCGTCACGTGACGTCAGCCCTCCTCTCCCCCAACCAGAGTGATGCCCCTCGACTTCTCGAATCTTCTCGCCGCGTTGGTCTCCTCATTGGCCGAGCGTTTTTTGCCCTTCGTGTCATGCCATCCGTCGGTGGCCAATCAGTCTGCCGCTTCCTTCCACCTTCCTTTCGCCAATCAGTGGCCAGCTTCTTACCCCATGGTGCGATCTTCCCATCAAAACAATCTTGACCAATCACGCGTGAAGTGGGCGTGGCCTCAGCCTGCCTTGCACGATGCTTCATCACCATGGTGGCATACTGCGCGGTCGCTGCCTGTTGGTCTTTCCGGTCAGTCCTTATGGCGGCGGGGGATTAATTAATGTGGTGCACTAATGGGCCTATCTAATGTATAAGAGTGCGATGCCATACAGGGCACAGGTATGATCACAGAGGGAACGACATACAATGGAGTCTTATCCTTATTCCCGAGAACTATTTATCACGCCCATTCCTCGTAATGGGGACGAAGACACACCTTAATCCGAACAAACCGCCTAAACAGAACTCATTACAGGTGAGATTCTCTACCACGACAGACGAAGCATGATACCTATTCAGATCTACCTAAATCTATATATGCCTACCACAAAATTCACAACAATAATATAGCAAATATAATCGTAACACTGCAATCTCTTTGTCGTGACTGCAAAGTTACTGGATTGAAGCGGTGTATGGTTGATTCATGTTGACTCAAAACATATGGAATAAACCAGTGTATCAATGCAATATCTTCACTTCCACCAGCTGAGAGACTTACTTTACTTCAAAAAAAAAAAATACTTACATTATTTGTTAACTGGTATCCCCACCCAGCTCATACTATACTCTTCAACTAAAATATCAAACAAGCCCAGCTATGCCGCTGTTAGACTTTCAGATTTGCTTTAATAAAAAAGCGACACAGCTTTGCCCTGAAGGCAAACACCAGGTGCTGGGGGCAAGGCGTTGTGATGGCATTGCTCGTTCAGACAGGTGTGCTTCAATCCACCCCTTTAAGAGCAGTGAGGGTGAGCAGAGAACGCTGGACTCAACTGTGAGTCGGAGTTGACTGGTGCTGGGAGTCGTGAACCAATCGAGCCCAGGAAGTTGGCATTGGAGAAGTAGTTGATGGGGGTTGCAGTTGGTAAATGACAGGGATCAACACTGCATCCCAACACTGGCATCAGTTGATGGTCCATGCTTGTTCATTAGGGCCATTAGTGCCTCAAGACATCCCCAATAACTTCCAAGGCGATGAGCGAGTTCTCACCCAGGAAGCATGAGGCTCACCAGCTTTTCCACCAAGTGGGTTTTTCGTTATTATTTATTCTCTGCCTCACCACAATTTTTAGTTATTTTGCTTCCCTCTGTCCACTGACCCTTCCTTATGTAGTGCACTAATGGGAAATACAGGATCTGTGGCTGCAGTGGGGAAGTTGTTTCATGTGTACATCTTGTATGTTCAGGCTAGATTGAGGTTATGACAATGTTTTTATCTTGTATGAAAGTTTTTATTCTTATTATAAGGAGAAAAATTATTCTTAATAAATTATTGGGCAGTTTGTGAGTCTGGCTTATGGCATTGCCATATTGGCAGAAAAGGAAGTGTCGAAAAACATTTAATTTGCAGGAGAATTCGGAGGCCACGTGACCATGCACACACTTTATTTGAATTGGCTGCTCAGTAATCTTGAAGCGTAATAGCCTGGTGTGACCATAGTCTTTTAAAACCCAACACATTAATATATATACAGTATATATATATATATATATATATATATATATATATATATATATATATATATATATATATATATATATATATATATATATATATATTGTTACAGACGCGGTTGTGGATGTTGGTTTACCGAGCGGTTTGGTATGACCGCGTCTGCACAGTTTACCCGATTATACTCGAACGTTGGCCGAGTCGCGCTACGCTAAATCAATTGAGGAAAGGACACAACGGCTGGGTTAAATGACACAACACCAGGGGTACAGTTCTCAAGACCTCCGGAGGAGGTTATAATATTTCGGAACGTTGAGATTACAAGGACAAGAGGGACAGCATAGGAAGGTAGGCACTTAATCACGGTCTTATAGTAACCCCGACAGACCACAGATAAACAGGACAAGACTGACTCACACCGGGATTGATGGCAAGGAAGGGCAGGTATTCGGTGGACAGCACAGGTGCACCTTGTGCTCAGGGACAGGATAGCGCAGCCCAAAAGATGCAGGGAGGTCCCTCAGCGCTCGGAGGTGGCGTCTGGTTCTCTTCACTTCAAGCTCGGGGCGCATCTCACGTCACGTCCGGTAAGTCGCTGCTTATATCCAGCGGGGAGTGACACGCCCTCGGCTCGTTAGCTCCGCCCCAGATGGAATCGGCCCGTTGCTTCTTATTGGGTGCGGGGGGTTACCGGGCTCCGCCCTTGACGAGGGGCCGACAGTCAGCCCCTTCGTGGTAACCCCGTCGGCGCACATGGGCAATGGCGGCTAACCGAGCCGGAGTGAGGACGCACACTCCCCGCGCGCTGTTGTTGTAGTTGTTGTTGTTGTTGTTGTTGTTTCATGGGGAAGATGGGAGGAGGTATGGGGAGGTCCTAAACTCACTACTGGTGCCATACAATCACATTCTGGTGCAACGAAGAGTCAGAATTAATGGAAACGAGTCCTTAACTGACATAGACTAAGAATAACTAGCAAGAGGTCCTATAGTTGTCTACGTGAGATGCGGTGAACCTGGGCACGACAGTTAATGGGGGAAAAAGGGGAAGGTCGGTTCTACAGAGTGTTGTTTACAGACAATGGGACTAGGGAATGGGGGATTGGGGATAGTTGGGGAGTATTGGGGAAATAGGGGAATATTTACAAGCGGATATGGAGGCCAAATCCCATATCCGCAACAATATATATATATATATATATATATATTGTTGCGGATCTCTACGTCGGCCTCTTTTCCCCTTATCGAGGGGGGGTTAATCCCCTCGTCTATGACTGACCTGACGTGAGTCCTGAAGTTGCACAAGCTCCCTCCGGAGAGACAGGTGCGCAACCTCGTTCGTGACCGCGGACAGACGTTAATTGCCGAGCGGTTTAGCAACCGCGGCACAAACCATTAGCAGAGACTAACCCGATCCTGAACATTGGCCAAAATCGCGCCACAGGTTTTCAATGGGGAAATCACAAAGACGACCGGACGAGCATGAAGAAGAAGAACGAAGGTAGGAAATACAAATATAATTTATTACTACTATTTACAAGTCAAAAGAAACCAAGGAAGGAGGAAAAATACGAAAATAAAGACAGAAGGAGTAAGGAGACACAGTGCAAATATTAGCTTACCTATACAAACTTACTTACACCCCAGGACAACATAAAAGACGGACCACAAGCAGACTTACACGGGGGGATGAAGGCAGGAACGAATGGCTGGAAGGAGAGGAAGGTTCAACTGGAACCGGAGCACGGTCGGGCCGGGAGTGAGCAGCCGCTGCCCCTTCTCGATCGGTTTCGCATGGTGCGTTCCTTCGCGGCCACGGTCGAAACTGCCATCAAAGCCCAAAGCTGCGGTGGTTAAAGCTGCGGTGGTTCAAAGCTCATGCGTGCTTCTCTCTCCCTCAATCATCTCCTTCCTCAACTCGTCTCAGGTGGGGTGCGTCGCGTGCTCTCCAAGGACTCATCTCTCTGGGGGCGTCCCGCCGCAGGTTATATAGGCCACACCCTCGAACCTTCGCGAACCTCCCCGATCGTTCTCTCTCCGCCCACTCAAGCCAAACCCCTCGTGCTTGGTTGGTCGGCAAGGGCTCTCCTGGCTCCACCCTCTGATGACGAGGTGGAGACACGCCTTTCTTCTCCGAGGTACAGCACATGGCAATGGCGGCAAATGCAGAAAACCGCCCAATGCAGTTGGCAATGGAGGCTTTGGGATATGGAAGGGAACTATCTTACGTCATCTGATGCAATGCAGTGTCAACTAGTGGGAACAGAGCCTTAAACTACATAGAATAAGGAGATAACTATTTAGAAGGATATATGATTTGCTACGTGCATATATATGGAGTAACTAGGAGGACGACCTTTGACCTTTACACTACGGAGGGTGATATTTACAACAAGATTCATGACACTTACAACAATTAAAAAAAACCACAGGATTCTCAAGTCCGCAACAATATATATATATATATATATATATATATATATATATATATATATATATATATACATATATATATATATACATATATATATATATACATATATATACATATACATATATATATATATATATATATATATATATATATATATATATATATATATATATATATATATATATATGTTGTAACCCATCTGTGGATCGGTCCCATCGGCCGATGGGTCTGACCCTTTTGCGGATCCGCAGATGGGTCGCCCATCAGCCGATGGGCGACCCATCTGTGGATGCACGAGAAATGACAATGCAGACCCATCGGCCGATGGGTCTGCGCCATCTGCGGATGTGTTGTTCACCTTGAAGGAATGTGTTGACAGAATGGTGCTCTTCAATCAGGTACACAGTCATTGGAATTCCATGTGGTAGGAATTTAACAGAGATGATTTTTAAATGTTTTATTATCTATTTCTACCCATCTATTTATACATTTTGTCAATACATTTTGTAATTAACAGATACATGGCAGTTTTAGTAAAGCTTTACATAACATACTCAACATTCATACAAAACATTAGGTGTTCTTCTGATAATGGCGGAGGGGAATGGTGGCAGGGTAGAGAGTGGCAGGTGCTGATGAAGGTGATGGCGAGGGTAAATGTAGTTTTGGTGGCAAGGATCCTGACCTTCCAACAGGGTTTTAACAAAGGCAATGGCGAATATGCCACAATCGCTGGCATTTGTTTGTCGATGAACATTCATCACTTGGGTTCCATTTTTAGGTTCAAATAAACATACTCATCCACCATTGATGCATACACATTCCTTCAAGGTGAACAACACATCTGCAGATGGCGCAGACCCATCGGCCGATGGGTCTGCATTGTCATTTCTCGTGCATCCACAGATGGATCGGCCGATGGGCGACCCATCTGCGGATCCGCAAACGGGTCAGACCCATCGGCCGATGGGACCGATCCATAGATGGGTTCCAACATATATATATATATATATATATATATATATATATATATATATATATATATATATATATATATATATATATATATAAATAAATATATATATATATATATATATATATATTTAATATATATATATAACGAAAATGACTTGAGGGTTAATGAAGGGTTAATTATTAATTAGTTATCTCATAATGAATGTTCGTGTAAGTGTTTTGTAACCCCAGTTAGCAATGACCAGGATCAGATATCTAGGAAGCTCCTTGTCATCCTAACCCACATGTCTGTCTCTTTTCTCTCTTTTACATCAATAATTAATGTGCAATAATTTCCTGTTGTCAATTATAATCTCCCCCACGCATTATGTGTGAACATGGCATGTCCACATGTGCCACCTCTACAGGTTCCGCGTGAACATGGCGTGTCCAACTGCGCAAACCCCACATGTTCCGGTGACATGGCGGCAACACATGAGCGACTTCGTCAACACAGGACCATGTACGAGACACTCGCAAGGTGAGGTGAAGTCGGTGGCTATATAAACCAGCCGTGTTTAGACACCAGAGTCACCGTCAAGAGGGAGAATGGGTCAATACACACAGCTACACTCAAGACCGAACAGAGTCGAGAGGAGAAAGTCAGCGCTTGGAGTTCCTGAAGGAGGAGTCAGCAATGAAGCGTCCCGCATTATCGCAGAGCCTGACCCGCATGCCCATGTTACACTTCCTGATCTCTCGCAAAAGCGAAGACTGCTAAAACCTTTTCCTCATCCATCCTGTCTATTCTTTAATTGTCTTGTGTCTCTCAATGAGTCTACCTGTGATTGTTTTAGTTGAAGGTTTAGGCGTAGAGACCTTTTCTGTCTAGTTAAGCATGCCAGTGGGTTTTAAAAAAATGTTTCTTATGTTTATTTTTTGTATGCAAAGTCAAGGCTTGTATAAGAGTTAACAAATTAAACACGAGAACAAGCATGGACCATAAAAAAATACAATAAATAAAGGGAGCAGGAGACAAGAGGGGGGAGAGAGAGGAAAGCATACAAGCACAACAACAGTTGAGAACAGGGACGTCGGTAGATCTGTGGAAGAGAGAGGACCGGAGGAGGAGGGAGGGGGGAGGGAAGGGGTACACGTTTCAACTGCGTGAAGCCGGGCCAGGTGTGAGGCAGGAGCACCGGCCCAGAGGGGGAGAACAGTATTCCATTGAGCTGCGGATGAAAGCCTTGTATGTGGTGAGGAGCTCAGGTGTGCCAAGGAAGGACTTCGCACGACGGAGGATGCCCAGTCGGCGACTGGCTTTGGAGGCCAGCTTGGAAATGTGGTTTTCCCAGGAAATATCATGGCGGATAGTGAGACCCAAAAGCTTGAGTGACAGAACTTCTTGGAGAGGATTGTTGAGAAAGTAGATGGGAGGGTGGTCCAGACAGTCTTTACAGAGGGACAAAGTGAGAGTGTGAGATTTGTCAGGATTGAAAGACATGTTCCACTTGTTTGACCAGTCTGTGATTTTGTCCAGGTCTGCAGAGAGTGAGGAGGCTGCAGACTGCTGATCTGAGGGATGAGGTTTGGAGCAGCAGAGAGTGGAGTCATCAGCAAAGAGATAGAGAGGATTTTCCAGAGAGTCGGAGAGATAATTGATGAAGACCAGAAAATGTACAGGGCCCAGAACACTGCCTTGGGGAACTCCAGACTGAACAATTCGGTTTTCAAGAACAATAATCACAATTCTGTTGATTAAATAACTAAAACAAGGAACATTAGGAACAAATCTGAATGAGGCTCAACAAAAGATGAACTAAGAACATGCGCTTAACCAAGATAGTAGTGGGAAAGTAATACATCCCAAATATGGCCACAGATTCATGGGAACAGAGAGTTTTGTTGGGAATGTGGGAAAGCAAAATAATAAATGAACTGTGAGTGGGTTCAAATGATGAGATAACAGAGGAGGGAATAGGATGTCTTCATTGGTGGTGACGATGGAAGATGAGGGCTGGCAAACTGTGAGGTCCAGGGCACATCTCCGTCTGGGCCGATAACTCTCGCACTGTTGACTGGTTCTCGGCTGCAATGGTGCCATGCTCTGCTGATCCTCAGCCCTCACACCAGTTGCAGTGGCTTGAGCCAGCTCTTTCTCGCTCCCTCACCCTCCTTTCTATTTCCCCATTTCCTCTTTTTTTTTCTCTTTCTCTTTCTCTTTCTTTCTTTCTTTCTTTCTTTCTTTCTTTCTCTTTCTCTTTCTCTTTCTCTTTCTCTCTCTCTCTCTCTCTCTCTCTCTCTCTCTCTCTCTCTCTCTCTCTCTCTCTCTCTCTCTCTCACAACACCATCTTTTATATCTGGTGGCACAGCATTCCTGTACAGAGGCAATTATTTTCGGTGATAACTGAACTTGGGGTGAGACTGAGGGAATACCAGATACGTGGGACCTTGTGGCCTCCCTTTGCTTAAAAAAAAAACCCCCCATTAATATTCGACCTCGCGTGTATATATTCACAAAGTACGTATGCAAATGTGGCATTATTAACAATCAACTCAGATATCACAAAATCGGGGTTCCTACTTCCTACCATAACAAAGAACAACAACAAATGTTACACATTTATTTTCTGTCCTTTCCTCGAAATGGATCTATTCATTGTCAGTTTCATGCAAACCCAAGCGATCCATATCTTGACAGTTTCAATCCATGTCCTCTCATCTTTCTTCTTTCTGCCACGAGCTATATTGCTTTCTTGACAGCTTCATCTTCTGACCTTAGTTGCAGATTACCATATCAACCATGTTTTCTCTTCCTTCAAGTTCTTCTTGACTGGAATTAGAATTCTTTTTTTCGAGACAAATCCATTCATCCATCCTATCATTTTCATTTGCGTCATTACCTCCGCCACCAAAGTTTGATGTAGGTTATGTTTTCACCCCTGTCTGTCTGTCTGTTTGTTTGTCCGTTTGTTTGTGAACAGGATATCTCCAAAAAATTGTAAACGGATTCGGACGAAATTTGGCAGAGAGGGAGTGTATCTGACAAGGACGAAATGATTAGATTTTGGTGAAGATGCGGATCCGGCTACGAGAATTTTTAATGTGATTCTTCACCATTGGCAGATGGGGCCAAAAACGATACACAGCAGGATATCTCAAAAAGTTATGGATTGATTTGGACGAAACTTTATGGACAGATTGTGTGTGACAAGGACTAATGGATTCGATTTTGGTGAAGATCTGAATATGGATTCGGATATGAGAATTATTTGATTTTTTAAGTAATTCTTCACCATTGAGAGATAGGGCTAAAACCAACATATTTCATCATATCGCAGGATATCTCAAAATATGGTTCACGCGAAATCCGATATACACGGATTTGGACGAAACTTGCTGGACAGGTTGTGTGTGTGACAAGGAAGAATCGATTCAATTTTGGTGAAGATGCGGATGTGGATCCGGCAAATAGAATTTTTAAAGTGAATCTTCACCATTGGGAGATGGGGCCAAAAACGATACAAAGCAGGATATCTCAAAAAGTTGTGGACGGATGATTTTGATTAAATGTGATTCTGTATTGTAATTTTCTGGTCTACTCTGGTATACAAAACGTAAACTGTTATCCTGGCGGAGGTATGCTCTCTACTGAGTGCCGTTCTAGTTTTAATTATTGTTATATATTCACTCTGCTCTGCTCACGATTCGCAGGTTGACTTTATTATTGATCTTATGGCTAATTATACTCCTGATGCCTCTCTCATGTCTCCAAGGTAACATAAACTTTTCACCGTTTCTAAATTAAATTCTGAGCTCGGGAGCATTTCTTTTTATTCTTAATCTTTCTCTTGAAATGATTGATCCTCACATCTATTACATATGAGAATCCCAGATTTTGTTACCAAATTTCCAGTCGTGTACCAATTCACCTCTGGTGGCACCATCTATAACACTGTCTTTGTTGAATTGAGCTCCTTCCAATTCCTTTTCCACATATTGAACAAGGTCATCATCCGCTTTCTCACCTTTCTACTTCCCCACCACTAACTACAACCATAAATTAATTGATTTTGATGCGTAAACATTTCTTCTCCATTGCATTTTCCCATTTTTGAAATATCTCCTTTGTTTCTTTATCACTTTCAGCTTTCAATACCAAGTCATCAGCATAATATAATAACTCACATGGGAATCACAACCTTCCATTCTTCGTCAATTCTTCACTCACAATTACAAAACAGTAGAAGACTTAAAGCTGATCTCTGGTGTAATATTCTACCTTGACTTCAAACATTTCAATGCGCCCCAAGTTGGCCTTTACCATATTCCTTGATTTTTTTTTTTTTTAGACATTCCCATTGACTACTTTTACCATTTCTTCACGCACAAGTTGCCTTCTGAGAGCACATTCAACAACTGCTCTGGGTACTCCATAAAATTCTTTCTCTGGAAGTCGAGGTCAACAAGAACATACAGTCACGTGAAAAAGTAAGTACACCCCATGCAAAGTTTTGACTTTTTCATCATATTTCAACATACAGCGATTTGATCTTCATTTCAACAATATTGATAGATAAAGGTGATATAATATAACAAATATCATGAAACATTTACATTTTGTAGTCCATTGTATAATTTAAATAAACATAAATGCAAAGTTCGCATGTGGAAAAAGTAAGTACACCCTGACATTTAACACTACTTCAAATACCTAAAATTAGAATCAGGTGCACCAGCTCAGGTGCAAATGATTAGAACATCGTTAGAGAGGATCTTGGAGGAACTTGTCTTATTTAAACCTCAGACATTTCGTTTGGTTTTCTCTTTGTTGTTGAAGTGTGCGGCGTCACCATGCCGAGATCAAAATAGCTCTCTGAGGCCTTCAGAAAGAAGGTTAAAGATGCCTACGAGTCTGGGAAGGGTTTTAAAAAGATCTCCAAACAATTTGAAATCAATCATTCGACTGTCCGGAAGATCATCTGTAAGTGTAAAAGATTCCAAACAACTGCCAACTTGTTCAGGCCAGGCCGCTCCAGCAAGTTCAGCCCGAGAGTAGACCGCAGGATGCTGAAAGAAGTCTCTAAGAACCCCAGAATGTCATCACGGGACCTACAGGTAGCTCTTGCCACTGTTGATGTCAAAGTGCATGTGTCTACCATTAGAAAGAGGCTGCACAAATTTGATCTACATGGGAGGTGTGCCAGGAGGAAACCTTTGCTGTCCAGAAAGAACATCAGGCAAGACTAAAGTTTGCCCATGAACACCTAGGCAAAGACCAGCACTTCTGGAACCATATGCTCTGGACAGATGAGTCAAAGGTAGAGCTATTTGGCCACATTACCAGAAGACATGTTTGGCAAAAACCAAAGACAGCATTTGACCACAAGAATCTGATACCAACTGTAAAGCATGGTGGTGGAAATATTATGGTTTGGGGCAGCTTTGCTGCATCAGGGCCTGGGCAGCTCACCATCATAGAATCCACTATAAATTCTTCATTGTACCAGAGGGTGCTTGAGGATAATGTGAGGCCGTCTGTCAGGAAGTTGAAGCTCAACCGTAGATGGACCTTGCAACATGACAATGACCCTAAACATACCAGTAAATCCACCAAGGAATGGCTGAAAAGAAAGAAATGGAGGGTTCTGGAATGGCCAAGTCAAAGCCCGGATCGAAATCCCATCGAGATGTTGTGGGGGGATTTGAAATGAGCTGTGCATGCAAGAAACCCCTCAAACATCGCACAGCTGAAAGAATTCTGCATGGAGGAGTGGGCAAAAATCTCTCCCAGTTGGTGTCAGAGACTGGTAGACAGTTATAAGAAACACCTACATGAGGTTGTTTCTGCCAAAGAGGGCAATACCACCTATTAGTGCCAAAGGTGTACTTACTTTTTCCACATGCGAAATTTGCATTTATGTTTATTTAAATTATACAATGGACTACAAAATGTAAATGTTTCATGATATTTGTTTTATTATATTTGCTGTGGGTGTGGCAAGGATGAGCGCCATTTGTAGAACCAAGGGAAATGCCCTGCAATGGTCTCCACCTCTTCCTATTGTAAATACCTGAACCATTGGAGGTTGGTGTGCTGTAGGTGACAGCGACTGGGAAAAACGCACCTAATCGATGCTGGAGAAAACAAGAAGCAACTATGGGAAAACAATTCAGAAGTTCTTTGGATATACAAGGTTGACAACAGTGGCACTCTGGCAGGTGATAAATGGTCCCAGACGGTCCGTGTCAGTAGCATTGCGAACATTACCTTCCGTAGTGATGCAGGTGCAAGGTGCAATGTACTTACTCTCAGGGATTTTCAAAGACTACCAATTAACACTCAACTTCACAAGACTAATAGAACCCTTAGTAGTCTAGTAGGAAGACTAGGTCCCCCTGCACCCCCCGGAGATATACTTCTAATCAGTGTTTCTAGATTGGAAAAAATGTGTAGAAAATGACTAGCTATGGCCCCAAGCTGAAAAAATGTCCCACATACCATTTTTATGCAAATTACTGCTGCCATTATCAAAAAAACGATTTTTGACATATCTCAGCCAATATTGCAGATAATTGAAAAATGAAGGTGTCTAGACCCATGTTTTGAAGGGCATAGATCATGATAGAACTATTCATAACATGATTACATGTGTCTATGGTATACTAGTATGCTAATTAGTGCTTTATTTACAAAATAATCACAGTTTTACGAAATAATAGACTCATATTAAGGTCCGTCTACACAGACGTTAACACAAAGTTTTATTTTTCTAAATATTACAACTGTCAAAATAGTCCTAGCACTCAATGTGACCACTCTTCTCTTGCTTGTTTTAGATAAACATCATTAGCATTAGTGATTCTACACTGAGTCAGTCATCATCATTTTCATCGAAATCGTCAGAGTCAAACTCTTCTTCTCCTTCCTCTTCCTCCTCCTCTTCGTGCTCTCCTGTGTTCAGAAGATCCACCAGTGAGGTTGGTAGGATGGGACCACTGGACCACATTGGTTTCAACAGTCCTTCATCAGTCCTTATCCATCCTTGCTCCTCATAAGGTTTTGGCTTTTCGATGATAGGTTGATCGGCTCTTTTGTACAATGCTACGCGGTGGTTCACACGCTGGATGTGCGGCTTCAGGGCAGACTGGCATGGAGGAAGGCGAGCCAGATCAACCTTGGACTTGGATGTGAGGGTCTTGTCCTCTCCCACCATTTTTCGTAGCAGCTTGGCACGGACAATGTCCACTGATGACTCGCGACTCTGGCCGTACATCACACAGGTGAATTTTTCTAACTGCCTCTCCACCTCAGGGTTGGCATCCCAGTTGTCACCCAGTTCACCGAATGCCCTGTGAAACCTGGGATTCTTCTCCAGCTTTTTCAAGGGCCCGACTTTTCCCTTCCCTTTGAAGGCACTGGTGCAGTCTTCTCCGCTGAACACATAGTACCCCAGGAGAGTGGCACAGTAGTCCTCTCCCAGGGATTCTGCCAGCTCACACACTGTTTTGAGGCAAAAGAGGGACTTTGCGTAGGCCTTTCCACTGAGAACACCTTTGAGAGATCCACTTGTTACTAGTTGTGCCTCAAAGAGAATCTCTGCATATCCAGAACCACGCATCTTGTGTCCAGTGAGCATCCCGATGTAGTTCATGGATGTGTGGAAGGGTCCAATCGTTACTACATGACTAGCAAATTCATTTGGCCAGCGCCAGATGATGGGAAGGGCTTTCATGCAGACACCCAGATCAAATGTATTCAGGACCCATCTCTGACCCACCTCAGCAGTTGCTGCCTCGGAACGCTTCAGTAGCTCACGAACAACTGCGTTGTCTGTGATCGGTTGGTGGATAGGCGTGCAGTAGTCGACTGTTGATTTGCTGGGTGGGGGAGAACCAGTTGCAGAGGTGAAACCCCCTAGCCCAGGCACAGGCTGCAGGCCACAGCTTCCGATGTATCTGATGAAGAGCCAGATGTAGTACTCTTGCATCGTAGTGGCATAGACTGTGTCATTCTCTGCTGGCGGTGTGAATGATGAGCCTTCAGGGAACTTCGGGCCAACGCGAGTAAAGTGCAAGGGTGGGAGAGTTTTTGGTGTGTCGACCTTCAGGCTACGCTGTTGTGACCTATTGATGGTAGGTAGCATTCGGTCCTTGCTGCTCTCGAACCCGGACTTGACCTCCTGCACCATGATTCCTCCAGCACTGTTTACAATGTTGCTGCCGTGCACACTGGTAGTGGTTTTATTCAAGTTGTCCCACTCACAGTGGAATACAAGGTTGCCCTCTCCTGTCACAATTTGTGGTGTACGATAAGTTGAGACTTCATCCAGGACCTTGGCGAGAGCAGTTTCCAACTCCAAGGCGAAATCGTAGCTCTCAGAGTGTCCAAGCCTGTGTAGTATTGTGGTGAGCTGTTTGCTTCGGAACAGGTGCCTTACAGTCACACAGAGGAGAATGTGCTTTGGTAACTTCCATTTTCCATCTGACACTGCACGGCACAGATCTTGTCCAATGGAGAAGACCAGACGCTTCACCTTTTCTGTCTCGATGCCCTCCTTGCCAGTCATTAGCACGCTGAGAAAGCGGACAAGGTCTGGAGGTAGGATGTCTTCAGGATTGAGCTCCATGTCTTCAGCTGTTGGTGGCCATGGTTGGTCTTTACACTCTCTGAAAGCCTGTAGAATACCCTGGCGAAGTTGGAGGGCAACATTTTGGTTCTTGTTTGTGCTTCCGAGTGTGAATGCTCGTGCGAGAGCATTGGAAACTGTTATGTTTGAGCTGTGCACAAGCCAGAAAGAAATGACATCACATTTGTCATGATCAACCTTCGTGAAGTGGATATGCTCCTTGATTGGGTCATTCTGTAGGCGTTTCAGTAGTTTCTCTGACCGATAATTTGAGTTCTCATATCCATTCAGTTTCAGTTCCTCGACATAGAGCAAGCGCAAGGAAGAAAGCTGTAGAACTTTATTCTGCTGGATGACCTGGGTTTGAATGTGTTCCAGTACTGAGTTGAATGCCTTTTCATGGGCGGCTGACATGCAAGCCTGCTCCTTTGGTGCTTCGGCTCTGTGAATCGCACGCTCATAGTTGTAGAATGCTGTGCGGAAAGCTTTAAAACATGACGGATGGTGTTTGGCCTCACATGCAAAGAGGTCTTTGTTTTTCACCTTTCGATGGAGTCGATAGAGACCCATTTTCTCAGCCCGTGTTTCGATTTGCTCCCATGCATTTTCTTTGTTTTTAAAGGATGGGAAGGTTGTAGGCCTCTCAGTATTGCGATGAGCATCTTTGGTCTCAACTTTCTCACAAAATATACACTCTGGCGGGAAGATGGGTTCAGCAGAACCTCCTGGTTTACGAGGAGAGTGATGCCATGATGAGGTTGATGGCCCTGGTTCTGTATCATCTCCCAGACGATGAAAGTGGCGGACAAAGTGCTTATAACACTTGCTGTGATATCCTACTCTTTCTAGGTCATCAGGAAGAGTTGCCGGGATCTGATCACATACTGATTGCATACGACATGGGGAGTCATGCGGTTGGTTGAGACGTCTATCCCGGATCTTTTGAAGCAGTTGCAGTTTTTCTGAAGCAGATCCTTTAATTTTACGGAGGGGCGTGAAATCCCCATGATCAGACATGGATGGTACATGAAGGATGCATGTAGGAGGAGAGCTTTGGGCTGCAGGTTCTACACTCCGTTTTCTTTTGGGCATGCTTGCTGTCGATGTCTACCATCACTGTTAAATGACAAATAAGAAATCACGAATGATGTTAAAAGTGCCTGTGAAAGGAGGCTCTGAGTTTTCAGTGAGGTAACAGAGGTTCTGAGTCATGTTCTACACTAGGGTACTTTTTAGCTGACTAAACCATGTTTAGTGGCATCAAAAGTGCTAATAGCTAAAACATCTAAATTCTTCCACACTAACGTTAGCTATCTAGGCCAATGAAACATTGTGCTAAGTTACTGTAGCTAGCTCAGCTGTCGTGCCTCTTTCTGGTTCAATTCATATACAGAAGTCAACAGATATGTCTCATGTTTGGCATTAACAAAAGTTTAAGTTACACCGACATTAGGAACATACTGTACATAGATGAGGCTAGCTTTAACGTTAGCTAACATGGTGCTAGCTGGCTCAGCTGTTATTCTGCCTGTTTATGATTTCATGCAGAAACTGAAGTCAAGAGTGTGAGTAACATTATAGTTAGCATCTTACCTGGCTAGATTGGAGGATGAATACCAAGAACAACACACAGATGGAATGGAAGACTGAACTTTCAACTGAGGTATTCAATAACATCAACGTTACCAATTGATACGAGCGCGCGACATTACCAATTGATACGAGCGCGCATGTTACATGGATGGAAATGTAAAATGGCAGCTATAGCAGCACTAATTTGGATCTCTAGTCTGTCATTTCTGCACTGTGATTGGATAACATAAAAAAATATGTTTGGGAGTTAACAGCAGGAGTTGGTAGATTTTACGTGGGCTGGGTGAGAAACCTTTAAATAAGCAAGTGAAAATCTCTCGCAATACAAAGTCAATGGTGGGAAGAAAAGTTGAGTGGTACCAATGTTACTGCCAATGTCCCGCCCCTATGCAAGACTCAGGAGCATCTTGTTGACATTTAACCTTGAAAATACCTGGGTTTAGACCCCTTATGTACCATGTTAAGTTATCTGCAGTATTAACGTATCCTTATCATTTGTAAAACTGATTATTTTGTAATTACAGCATTAATATGCATACTAGTATACCATAGACACATGTAATCATGTTATGAATAGTTCTATCATGATCTATGCCCTTCAAAACATGGGTCTAGACACCTTCATTTTTCAATTATCTGCAATATTGGCTGAGATATGTCAAAAATCGTTTTTTTGATAATGGCAGCAGTAATTTGCATACAAATGGTATGTGGGACATTTTATCAGCTTGGGGCCATAGCTAGTCATTTTCTACACATTTTATCCAATCTAGAAACACTGATTAGAAGTATATCTCCGGGGGGTGCAGGGGGACCTAGTCTTCCTACTAGACTATAGAACCTTGTACTGCAACCATATCATTAACACAGTTGCTTCTACAGATCATTCCCTGGAATTCAAGGGGAGGTCCGTAGTACCTTCTATTCTCGTGGGAAGTGATGTAATGTGGGAGTTTAAACCAACTAGGGCATTGCCCGTACTATATCTATATCTAAAATTATATCCCCCCCCTCTATTTACATGAAATGGTTTGGTCCAAAGCGAACGGCTTGCGAGTGGTGACAATCCCCCCCCTCTATTTACATGCAATGGTTCGGTCCAAAGCGAACGGCTTCCGGAGTTTGGTAAAGAAATCGCCATCGCGTACACAAACGCGCAGGAAAGCGAATGAATCGCAAATTCGTTTTTATCAGTTGTAAAACATAGTTTAACGCCAACATAGTTTGCAAACGTGAAATAAATGAATACGCTCTCAAATGTGCCATCCGAGGCAGAGTGTGCCCGCCACGTTCGGCAAACGCGATCGTTCGCTGCTCTGTGATTGGTTGAATCGTTTTTTGGACATATCTCGGTAAGTACTTGTCCGATTAATATGAAACCTTGAAAAGGCACATCCTCGGGTCCCCAGCAATATACCTGGCAAGTTTCAAGTATATCGGACCCGTGGTTGTCGAGAAACAGCGGTCGCATACAAACACACAGACAGACACACAGAGATTACTGGCATTATAGATAGATGAGAGCCGCCTCATTCACATGCCATTTGGGGGAAAAAAAATTACAGCCCTTACCGTCCCATTTGTCATTGGCATTTGCATTTTCGGTCCCACAATAGCATTGTTTCCATGGAGACCGCCATGTTGTTAAGCAGTGCCGAGCGCTCCGTTCCATTGGAGTACTTGCTTGAGTGCTTTCAATTAAGCGGGTCGTTTGATGAGTGGTAATAAAGCTGCTTGCTAATGGAACACACCCCAGTTTGTCTTGAAGACGTAAAAGGAAGAATATTCGCATTTTTATAGTGACCGTTATTTAGTCATGGCGTTAGTTTAGTGACTTGCATTCACCGATGTAGCGATTTTATCTCATCGTTGCATTGTCTGCCAATCATTTCTATTGAGTCCACAAGCGCCGGAACTTGGTTTGAGCGAAAACGATCGTGATTGGAGGATACGTGATCACATGACCCCAAGGCGTCATTTTGTTACTTAACTTCGTTGAGGAATGGAGACCAGACAACCACTCGTTTCTGTATGTGGTGAGTTGACAATAATTATGTTGCTGTTAAAACGAGCTAAGTATAATCAGGACAAATAAGAAGTAAATAACTTAAATGGTAAATGATCCGTGGTGAGAGGGATTCCCTTTTATAGATTCCCTGTTACAGATTCCCTGTTACAGATTCCCTGTTACAGATTCCCTTTTACAGATTCCCTGTTACAGATTCCCTGTTACAGATTCCCTGTTACAGATTCCCTCTAACAGATTCCCTGTTACAGATTCCCTTTAACAGATTCCCTGTTACAGATTCCCTTTTACAGATTCCCTGTTACAGATTCCCTCTAACAGATTCCCTGTTACAGATTCCCTTTTACAGATTCCCTGTTACAGATTCCCTTTTACAGATTCCCTGTTACAGATTCCCTTTAACAGATTCCCTGTTACAGATTCCCTCAAACAGATTCCCTGTTACAGATTCCCTTTAACAGATTCCCTGCTATAGAATCCCTTTTACAGATTCCCTGTTACAGATTCCCTTTTACATATTCCCTTTTACACATTCCCTGTTACAGATTCCCCTTTACAGATTCCCTGTTACAGATTCCCTGCTATAGAATCCCTTTTACAGATTCCCTGTTACAGATTCCCCTTTACAGATTCCCTGTTACAGATTCCCTGTTACAGATTCCCTGTTACAGATTCCCTGTTACAGATTCCCTTTTGCAGATTACCTTTTCATATTCCCTGTTACAGATTCCTTGTTACAGATTCCCTGCTACAGAATCCCTTTTACAGATTCCCTGTTACTGAATCCCTTTTACAGATTCCCTGTTACAGATTCCCTGTTACTGAATCCCTTTTACAGATTCCCTGTTACAGATTCCCTGCTACAGAATCCCTTTTACAGATTCCCTGTTACAGAATCCCTTTTACAGATTCCCTGTTGTAGATTCCCCTTTACAGATTCCCTGTTACAGATTCCCTTTTACAGATGCCCTGTTAGATTCCCTTTTACAGATTCCCTGTTACAGATTCCCTTTTACAGATTCCTTGTAACAGATTCCCTGTTACAGATTCCCTGTTACAGATTCCCTGTTACAGATTCCCTTTTACAGATTCCTTGTAACAGATTCCCTGTTACAGATTCCCTGTTACAGATTCCCTGTTACAGATTCCATTTTACAGATTCCCTGTTACAGATTCCCTGTTACAGATTCCCTGTTACAGATTCTCTGTTACAGATCCCTGTTACAGATTCCCTTTTACAGATTCTCTTTTACAAATTCCCTGTTACAGATTCCCTTTTACAGATTCCCTGTTACAGTTTCCCTTTTACAGATTCCCTGTTACAGATTCCCTGTTACAGATTCCCTTTTACAAATTCTCTTTTACAGATTCCCTGTTACAGATTCCCTGTTACAGATTCCCTTTTACAAATTCTCTTTTACAGATTCCCTGTTACAGATTCCCTGTTACAGATTCCCTGTTACAGTTTCCCTTTTACAGATTCCCTTTTACAGATTCCCTTTTACAGATTCCCTGTTACAGATTCCCTGTTACAGATTCCCTTTTACAGATTCCCTGTTACAGATTCCCTTTTACAGATTCCCTGTTACAGTTTCCCTTTTACAGATTCCCTTTTACAGATTCCCTGTTACAGATTCCCTGTTACAGATTCCCTGTTACAGTTTCCCTTTTACAGATTCCCTGTTACAGATTCCCTTTTACAGATTCCCTTTTACAGATTCCCTTTTACAGATTCCCTTTTACAGATTCCCTGTTACAGATTCCCTGTTACAGTTTCCCTTTTACAGATTCCCTGTTACAGTTTCCCTTTTACAGATTCCCTGTTACAGATTCCCTTTTACAGATTCCCTTTTACAGATTCCCTGTTACAGATTCCCTTTTACAAATTCTCTTTTACAAATTCCCTTTTGCAGATTCCCTTTTACAGATTCCCTGTTACAGATTCCCTTTTACAGATTCCCTGTTACAGATTCCCTTTTACAGTTTCCCTTTTACAGATTCCCTTTTACAGATTCCCTGTTACAGATTCCCTGTTACAGATTCCCTGTTACAGTTTCCCTTTTACAGATTCCCTGTTACAGTTTCCCTTTTACAGATTCCCTGTTACAGATTCCCTTTTACAGATTCCCTGTTACAGTTTCCCTTTTACAGATTCCCTGTTACAGATTCCCTGTTACAGATTCCCCGTTACAGATTCCCTGTTACAGATTCCCTTTTACAGATTACCTTTTCATATTCCCTGTTACAGATTCCCTGTTACAGATTCCCTGTTACAGATTCCCTGCTATAGAATCCCTTTTACAGATTCCCTGTTACAGATTCCCTTTTACATATTCCCTTTTACACATTCCCTGTTACAGATTCCCCTTTACAGATTCCCTGTTACAGATTCCCTGCTATAGAATCCCTTTTACAGATTCCCTGTTACAGATTCCCCTTTACAGATTCCCTGTTACAGATTCCCTGTTACAGATTCCCTTTTACATATTCCCTTTTACACATTCCCTGTTACAGATTCCCCTTTACAGATTCCCTGTTACAGATTCCCTGTTACAGATTCCCTGTTACAGATTCCCCTTTACAGATTCCCTGTTACAGATTCCCTTTTACAGATTCCCTGTTACAGATTCCCTGTTACAGATTCCCTGTTACAGATTCCCTGTTACAGATTCCCTTTTGCAGATTACCTTTTCATATTCCCTGTTACAGATTCCTTGTTACAGATTCCCTGCTACAGAATCCCTTTTACAGATTCCCTGTTACTGAATCCCTTTTACAGATTCCCTGTTGTAGATTCCCCTTTACAGATTCCCTGTTACAGATTCCCTTTTACAGATGCCCTGTTAGATTCCCTTTTACAGATTCCCTGTTACAGATTCCCTTTTACAGATTCCTTGTAACAGATTCCCTGTTACAGATTCCCTGTTACAGATTCCCTGTTACAGATTCCCTTTTACAGATTCCTTGTAACAGATTCCCTGTTACAGATTCCCTGTTACAGATTCCCTGTTACAGATTCCATTTTACAGATTCCCTGTTACAGATTCCCTTTTACAGATTCCTTGTAACAGATTCCCTGTTACAGATTCCCTGTTACAGATTCCCTGTTACAGATTCCCTTTTACAGATTCCTTGTAACAGATTCCCTGTTACAGATTCCCTGTTACAGATTCCCTGTTACAGATTCCATTTTACAGATTCCCTGTTACAGATTCCCTGTTACAGATTCCCTGTTACAGATTCTCTGTTACAGATCCCTGTTACAGATTCCCTTTTACAGATTCTCTTTTACAAATTCCCTGTTACAGATTCCCTTTTACAGATTCCCTGTTACAGTTTCCCTTTTACAGATTCCCTGTTACAGATTCCCTGTTACAGATTCCCTTTTACAAATTCTCTTTTACAGATTCCCTGTTACAGATTCCCTGTTACAGATTCCCTGTTACAGTTTCCCTTTTACAGATTCCCTTTTACAGATTCCCTTTTACAGATTCCCTGTTACAGATTCCCTGTTACAGATTCCCTTTTACAGATTCCCTGTTACAGATTCCCTTTTACAGATTCCCTGTTACAGTTTCCCTTTTACAGATTCCCTTTTACAGATTCCCTGTTACAGATTCCCTGTTACAGATTCCCTGTTACAGTTTCCCTTTTACAGATTCCCTGTTACAGTTTCCCTTTTACAGATTCCCTGTTACAGATTCCCTTTTACAGATTCCCTTTTACAGATTCCCTTTTACAGATTCCCTTTTACAGATTCCCTTTTACAGATTCCCTTTTACAGATTCCCTGTTACAGATTCCCTGTTACAGTTTCCCTTTTACAGATTCCCTGTTACAGTTTCCCTTTTACAGATTCCCTGTTACAGATTCCCTTTTACAGATTCCCTTTTACAGATTCCCTGTTACAGATTCCCTTTTACAAATTCTCTTTTACAGATTCCCTTTTGCAGATTCCCTTTTACAGATTCGCTGTTGCAGATTCCCTTTTACAGATTCCCTGTTACAGATTCCCTTTTACAGTTTCCCTTTTACAGATTCCCTTTTACAGATTCCCTGTTACAGATTCCCTGTTACAGATTCCCTGTTACAGTTTCCCTTTTACAGATTCCCTGTTACAGTTTCCCTTTTACAGATTCCCTGTTACAGATTCCCTTTTACAGATTCCCTGTTACAGTTTCCCTTTTACAGATTCCCTTTTACAGATTCCCTTTTACAGATTCCCTGTTACAGATTCCCTGTTACAGATTCCCTTTTACAGATTCCCTGTTACAGTTTCCCTTTTACAGATTCCCTGTTACAGATTCCCTGTTACAGATTCCCTTTTACAGATTCCCTGTTACAGTTTCCCTTTTACAGATTCCCTGTTACAGATTCCCTTTTACAGATTCCCTTTTACAGATTCCCTGTTACAGATTCCCTTTTACAAATTCTCTTTTACAGATTCCCTGTTACAGATTCCCTGTTACAGATTCCCTTTTACAGATTCCCTTTTGCAGATTCCCTTTTACAGATTCCCTGTTACAGATTCCCTGTTACAGATTCCCTGTTACAGATTCCCTTTTACCTTCTGGGTCTTTTGGGTCTTCAGGGTGCTTTGCGTCTTCGGGGACTGCGAGTATGCCAATGGACTGCGAGGGACATGAAGTATTGGGTCTTTGGGGCCATTTGGGTTTTCAGGGTCTTTTGGATCCTCAGGGCCTTTAAGGGTATTTTGGGTGTTTGGGGTGTTTTGGGTCTTTGGGGTCTTCAGGGTCTTTTTGGCCTTCAGGAGTTTTTCGGTCTTTTGGGTGTTTTTGGTATTCAGGGTATTTTGGGTCTTTAAAGATATTTTGGCTCTTCAGGGGTCTTGGGGAATTTAAAGGGTCGTCAAAGGTCTGAGGTGTCTCAGCAGTCTAAACGTAATTAAGAGTTCACGAACTGTGTTTTGGGTGTTAATTTTATTTGAAGAAGAAGACGTTTTGTCGCATGTAAACAAACAAACATAACCATATACGTTTGCGCTATTTGAATAAGATATACTCATATATATATATATTTGAGTTTGTTTGTTTTCAATGTCACAAATAATTTGCTTCCATATCATACTTAGACATGCAAGTTAGTTTTTCCTGTACAGGGTCGTTGTACTATAGTATACACTATCTGACAAAGAACAATAAAAGCCTAAATTGCCGCAACTCATTATTGTGCATCCAACTGCACCATGTGAAAGGCCGTAAGATAACTTACAGTCAGATGCCATGGTTTGAACTCAATGGCCCAATACAGACGCGCATGGATGCATTTTGTTTCCTTGTAAATGAAATAAGCTTGCAATTACATGAACAAATCATAGCTATTGTTGGGACATGAAGTATGCCACCGTGAAAAGGAGGAACCAGATATTTATTAGTCTCACCCCAAAAGGGATGCGAGACTCTTGCAATGCCCCTGTCTGTCGGTCTGTCTGTCTGTGTATGCATCTATATGTTTTCGCTTTTAAAATGTTTTCCCCTGCAACCGCTTGTCCGATTGATGCAAAACCTTAAACATAGGAGGGAATCCCCATGGAGAATATTTTATTGATATCTCTGACATCATAGCTCACATGTTATGGCAGCCATATTGGATTAAAGGGAAAGAAGTGAACATGTTTATCTCCGGAACCGCTCAACAAAAAAATTGAAAACTTGGGATATATATCATCAAAAAAGGCATATATCATCAACTCCCAATGGGGTATATTATTATAATAGAGCAAACGTATATGGTTATGCTTGTTTGTTTGTTTATTTGTATATTTGTGACCAAAACGTATTCTTCTCCAAATTAAAATAATACCTCAAACACAGTCCATGAACTCTTAATTACGTACTGTTGGAATATACATTTTGCACCTTTAGACTGCTGAGACCCCTCTGACCTTTGACGACCATTTAAGTCCCCCAAGACCCTTAAGACCACCAAGACCCCTAAAGACCCAAAATACTCTTTAAAACCCCAAAGACCCAAAATACCCTGAAGACCCCAAAGACCCTTAAAGACCCCAAATACCCAAAATACCCTTAAAGACCCATAGGACCCAAAATACCCTGAAGACCTGAAAGACCCTGAAGACGCAAAGCACCCTCAAGACTCAAAAGACCCCAAATACCCAAAAGACCCAAAATACCCAGAGCACGCAAAGACTCAGAAGACCCATGTAATCATGGTGCAATAGCATGTGATTAATAGACGTACTCTGGTTTTAAATGGACGTAATTAATTAACTTAGTCAGGTTTCAATAGTATGTAAGTAAAAGACGTACTCATATTTCAATGGTATGTAATCAATAGATGTATTCAAGATTCAAAGATATCTTTTTTATTATAATGGAGCAAATGTATGTGGTTATGTATGTATATTTGTGACCAAAACGTCTTCTTCTTCTTCAAATTTTCTTTAACAATTCCATCATGTTGTTTATATATCATTGGTATTTTTGTCCAGAACCAGAGACTATGTGCTCTACTGAGTGTCGTTATAGTTACGTCTTGCTATCAAAATTGGGAAAGGGGAGGAGGGAGGGAGAAAATTCTAAATTTTCACGACGTAGCCCATAGGGCAAAGCCGTCTAGAACAGTGTTTGTCTGTCCGTATGTATGTTTGTATGTCCCCTCAAACGTACACCAATCAGAGCTGAGGATCTGGTCACATGACAGGGGTGATGTGATGTCATTACGGCGGTATGGCGGCTGACTCCACACACCGCCATTTTGATTCCAATTTCCTTCAGGCCAAACATATCGTCGAACGGTCGAACTTGTCATATATCACAATTGCCATGCTCTACCTTCACGTTTTTCATTCAGTGTGAAACACAAAG
Source organism: Myxine glutinosa (assembly GCF_964187855.1). Lineage (NCBI taxonomy): Eukaryota > Metazoa > Chordata > Myxini > Myxiniformes > Myxinidae > Myxine > Myxine glutinosa. The sequence continues at coordinate 96,240,788 of NC_136263.1, read as the reverse complement.
AAACCGATTGTTAAAATGATCATCAAATATTGAAAGCATCGGCGTTACGGGTATTCCAAAGACACAGTACTTATAGGCCTTAGGCTTCATGCCTTAATGGTTCACCTTCAGGCCGCTTCGGCCAAATTTTCCCAGGTTTCTTAATACAGTAGTATTGTTTTCGTAATAATAATGATAGCGTTAATACTAATAATTATCGGAACACTGCAATCCCTTTGTCGTTATTGCAAAGTTTCTAGATTGAAGCGGTGTATGGTTGGTTCATTGTTGACTCGAAACATAGAATAAACCAGTGTCTCAAAAATGTTAACACACTATTTGCTAACTGGTATCCTCACACAGGTCATACTATCCTCTTCAACTAAAATATCAAACAAGCCCGGCTACGCCGCTGTTAGACTTTCGGTCTTGTTTAATACTTCCTCTAAAATTCTAAAATTAAAAAAAGGCTAAATTAGAGAAAAGGAGAGAAGCGAGGATGGTAGGAGAGAGGGGAGAGTTGGAGAAGGAGGAGGAGAGGGAAAGTGCGTGTATGGATTAATTTGGGACAAGGGATGAAGAGGTCAAAAATTTGCTCATATGTGCATGGGTAATAGATTGATTGCTTAGAAGTGGAAGTACGTTTGTGAAAAACACAATAATATGTGTTCAAAAAAGGATATAAAAACATGATAGGTAAACAAAATAGTGAGGTTTCGGGTTTGGTTTAAGATTAAAATTGAGGGTTTGGAGCTTTCACAAGTTTAACCTTTTACTGAACAATTTGCATTGTATTATTATTACTACAACTAGAGAGTTCATAGGTCACCTAACCCCATGCAGTCTTGAGTAAAAATGGGAATGGTCTTCCGAACTTTTGCTTTGCATTTCCAATCACGATCTATATTTTCTCCAAGCTGCCATTTTATCTGAATCTCGATATTCCCCAACACTGAGAGAGAAAGTGGTAAATTTGATTGGTCGAGATGATGTAAAATGGCTTAATGTTTTGTCCAAGTTCTGCTAAATGGAAGGTTTTTGAAAGTGCCAACAAGGCGATTTGTTTTCTTTAGTGTTCAAGTAGATAATTCAATTGAAATAAAATAAAGATTTTGGAGGTTGTAGAAAAACATTTTTTTTTTCAAAAGTGATCGCCGTTGATGCAGCGTCTTGTACAACTCCTTACTTAACTCGTTGCATTAGTACTTTGTGCGTGTTGTTTTTAGCCGCGTCGCAGACGCTGCTCATAGAGTGCCCTCTGCTGTTGTTGTTGTTCTTCTTGTTCTTCTTCTTGTTCTTGCAGAGAAGACAAAACCTCAAAGCTCCACCCATTCTGGGAACCATAGCTCCACCCATTCTGGGAGAGCCTTCATATAAACAAATATCCACCATTTTATTAACTCGCATAGCTTTGAGGCCTGTTTTGTAGGCCCGTGGTGTCATCCTCTCTCACACAGTTTTATTTCAAATCAAATTCGATATATCATTTCATTTTTCACAGTCGCTAACATAGTTTTAGACTCGGTTGAACAAAAACGGGAAGAAAATCCGATGAAAGTTGCCCTTTATAGAACGAAATGAATTCTCAAAGGCCTGTAACTTCAAGTCCATCAAGATATTTTTTTTTTAAATCGCGGCATGGTCAGTCATACACCGCCTGAAATAACAGACGGGAAAATGCCGAGATATATTAAAAATTAGTCGCCACACACGGGAAATTGCCGAGATATATTTTCACTTTGCACAAAAATAACATCAAGTAATCGAATCAATAGGAATGTCCTGTGCCTATAACATCGACGTTATAGGCACAGCTGCATCTAGGCATTGTGTAACATCGACGCGGCTTTTGTTTTAATTAAAACTTTTTGTACTTGTTCTCCTTTATGACGTCGCTAAAAATATTAAATTTCCTGTTTGGAATGATTTTCAATTTTGTTTCAATGCCAGATAGATATACTGAAGCAATTGCTTTTACTGTGATGTGTGCCTGCGTGCTTGTTACAAAGCACCGTGGAATTTGCCAAATTCAGAGCGAAAGTACTGCTAAATTGCAGATTCGTATTCCGATTCATGTTCCGATACATGTCCTCCAGTCTTCAAAATGGAACATGCCATTGAAATTAAGTTGTTCCTCGATTATATAGACTGTTGTCTGTGGACAGACAGATAGACAAGGTGAACCAAATGTTGAACCCCGCTTTTCGCTTTTCATGCGCGGGGTAACTACTGTTTTTCTATCTGTCTGTCAGCCAATCACCAACTGATAAATGCTCGTATGTATATTTAATCTTGTGTTTGCACAAGTTCATGCTATACCATTGATTTTCTAATTTTCTTCCCTACATCCTTTTGCGAATCCTTTTGTTTTCGCCTTAATGGAGAGCAAACTGAATACAACCTGCTCATTATCACGACAGATTGTTAACCAAGCTAACGACAGCACAAAAGGCGAAATGAACAATTCAATACGCTTCAAAAATAATTTATCTACAGCAAGAAGCACACTCCTTCGCAAAGAGTAGGCGAGCTATCGCCTGCCATCCTACTTATTGGAGCATCAGGCCTGGCCAGCCGGTTCGTGAGAGACTTGGGCCAACCCCACAATAATGTGGCGGTCGAAGGAGAATAAAAATAGGAGGCACACAAAAGGTTGATGTTCTAGCATTGCTGAAAAAAATCCCTGAAAATCCTTTATTGCACCACAATGTGTTCTTAGACCATGGGTAGGATGCAAGGAAGCACAATAAAAAAACGCTATTGTTGTTGTTGTTGTTGTTGTTGTTGTTTGGACCACCAAAAAATGGCCGCAAAAAAACTTAAGAAATCATCGAACACATTACCCCACGCAGTCTTGAGAAAAATGTCATGGGAGGGTCTTGTAAACTTTTGCTTTTCGTTTCCGAGGAGAAACAATATTTCCTACGAGCCGCCATTTTGTCTGAATCTCGATAATCCCCAATGCTGAGAACGCAAGCAGCAAATTTGATTGGTCGAGATGGTGTAAAACGTAATATTTTGTCCAAGTACTGCTAAACTGGAGGTTTGTGGAAGTGACAAGAAGGCGGTTTGTGTTCTAGTGTTCAAGTGCTGTATATCATTCCATTGAAATAACATCAAGGTTTGAAAACTTGCAGATTTTTTTTTCTCGTATGTTTACTGCCGTTGATGCAACGTCTTTTACACCTCCTTATTTAACACGTTCAATTAGTTCTTCATGCCTGTTTGTGTCCTTTATGATGTCTCTAAAAACAGAAGGATTCTTGTTTGGAATAATCTTTAATTTTCTTTGACTGCCAGACAGACAGACAGACAGACTAAAACGATTGCCTTAATCCTCTGTGTGCATGTGTACTCGCTGCTCGGGACGAGCTTCGTACAATTTGCCAAATTCAGAGCCAGGGTACTGCTAAACTGTAGGTTTGTCTTCCGATCTATTTTCTTGTATTCAAGATGTAAAATTCAATCGAAATTGAGTAGTTCCTCGATCATAGACTGACATCTGTGGACAGATTAAATTGCTTAACCCCGCTTTGCGCTTCACGTGCGGGGTAATTGGCGTATGACCGTTGTCTACCGGTACAGGAGGCGAACGGGTCGACCAAACCCTTAAGGCGATGCCTCGTGGCAGATTGCTCATGGCGGCGTTGGCACGGGGCCGAGCCGGTCGGCCTGGCTGCTCGGCCACCTATAGTGCTGAGAGAGGGGAAGCCGCGGCACACATCCCGCCTCATTTGCATGCAAATTGCTTAATTAACATCATCCCGTTAATACCCCCAATCCATCGTCACTTGACCCGCCGTTCGGCGTTAACGTGACTGTGAATCCTAAGTTCGGGCGAGTTCGGCAGCGGGTTCAGCGTGGGTTCCATTAAGGAGCCGCCACTTCGATGGGCTCGCGACTGGCCACGTGCTCATTGCGAGACGCCTATAGATTATAGGGCCGTGCGCGCGCACCTCCGGGATCATATTAATTGCCGAGGCCTCCAGAGAACCCCTCGGATGTTGTAGCGCTAATTAAAACCGCAAACTTGAATCTCAAAGGCGCCGGTTGACAACTCGACTCGAGAGAACACGGCTTGGTTTAATTTCTTAATCGTGTCCGTGTTTCCAGTTCGTGTACGCACAAGCTATTCACAAAAGATTACACACAATATATTGATGGGTAATTTTTAATAAAAAAATCGCGTAATTAAAGTTTCCTGTATAAAATACGACGCGCATTCATCCATCGGTTCTGTAATTCAAGAGGCGAGCGGAATGATATTTAAAAAAAAAATAAAAAAATATTCAAAACACCAAAAAGTGCTTCGGCACAGAAAGGATTTAACATTAATTGCCTCAAAAAATCCATTTTCTTCCTCCGGGCGATGGAAAATTGGTATCACTGGTGCTTTTGAACTTTGCCATTTCGCAGCTACACGGAATAGACGGCTTTTGTCCAGGGGGACGGTGTTAGAAATTATGATTACGGCCTTCGGTGTCTCCTGAATATCATAGCCCCGTTGATATATTAATCTTTGGCACAATCGGCGGTTTCATTAAGGTTGCTGCGTCTCGAGGATGCGGTGAGTGCTTTAGGCGGATTGTTTAAATAACGTGACCATGTTCGTTCGGAAGAGGGAGGCAAAGCACCTGGACGCGCCTGGACGCTGCTGCGTTCGTTTTGTTGTTTGAAAATTAATACAGAGAGCAATTATTAAAAGTAATTCTTACCAGCAGGAATGGTTGGTTCAGCCTCATGTTAAAACTAGAACGGCACTCGGTAGAGAGCATACCTCCGCCAGGCTGAATATTTTACGTTTTGTATCCCACTGACAGGCCGGATCTGGATTCGGACCTGAACCAGAAACATAACTCGTCCGGAACTTTTTGAAATATGCTGTATATCGGTTTTGACCCTATCACTCAATGATGAAGAATCACTTGAAATTAGAAAATTCTCATATTTGGATCCGGATCAAATCATCACCAAAATTGAAACAACAGGCGTGACTCGGCGTGCTTCGCGCGCCTCACCACACGTCGTTTCAGAGGAATAGGCATCTTTGACCATTTCGGTGACTTTTGGGTCTTCAGGGTGTTTTGGGTTTTCAGGGTCTTTTGGGTCTTTAAGGGTATTTTGGGTCTTCGGGGTCTTGGTGGTGTTAAGGGTCTTGGGGGACTTAGAGGGTCGTCAAAGGTCTGAGGGGTTTCAACAGTCTAACTCTAAACGTAATTAAGAGGGTGTTTATTTTTTTTGAAGAAGAAGAAGACTTTTGGTCGCATATAAACATACATACAAACAGACAAACATACATAACCATATACGTTTGCTCTATTATAATAAGATTCGTCCTTGTCACACACACAACCTGTCCATCAAGTTTTGTAATATTTAGTCCACAACTATTTGAGATATCGTGCTATACATGGTTTTGCTCCCTGTCTCTCAATGGTGAAGATTTACTTTAAAAATTCTCAGATCCAGATCCGGATCTTCACCAAAATCTAATCATTTCGTCTTCGTCACATACCCAATCGCTCCACCAAATTTCGGTCGAATCCGTCCACAATTTTTCGAGATATCTTGTTCCCAAACAGACAGACAGACAGACAGGGGTGAAAACATAACCTCCGCCCACCTTCGGTGGTGGAGGTAATGACGTTGAGATGACGTAGCGATGACGTATTGACATGTGATTAATGTGCTCTATAAAAAGGCAAACACCAATATTACACGGTTTTATGAGTTCCCTTTTTCAAGGAACTTAAACGCAGGGGGAGGCCATTAGGCCCATCAAAGCCTGCCCTCGTACTGCATTACCAACTTCTGGATTGGGTGTTTGTCCGTGCTCTATCCACTTTGAAAAGCCAAGCAAGGAAGCAGCATGTTCTTAAGTCTTTGGTATCACTCAGCCGCGATTTGAACCACTCACTCTCTGAGATGACGGCTCCAACCATACACCACCGAGTCAAGTTGCATTACCCAGACAGTATACGTACTATCAAACACGTGACTAAAATGTAGTTCCAAGCTGACAAACACCTTTGTAGTTATAGTTAGTCATGGCAGTAAAAGGTTCCACGTTAATGTGCAAAAAAAAAATTGGCCATGGCAGAAATCTACATACGTATTAGGTACAACAAAAGAGATTTGTTAGGGTTTGTCTGCTTCAATTCCCAATGTTTAGGAGTCACGTGTTTAATCCATTAATCAGAGCAATGAAAATGCAGTAACGGTAATCAGTCACAATTACATGTGTTCGATAAATTTAATCTGATTACAATTAGCCTTGAGTGTCGAGATTTACTCTGAGATTACTTAACATATACAGTCACGTGAAAAAGTAAGTACACCTCATGTAAAGTTTTGACTTTTTCAACATATTTCAACATACAGCTATTTGATCTTCATTTCAACAATATTGATAGATAAAGGTGATATAATCTATCTATAATTCCAGTAATCTCTGTGTGTATGTTTGTTTGTATGTCTGTGACCGCTGTTTCTCGACAACCACGGGTCCGATATACTTTAAACTTGCCAGGTATATTGCTGGGGACCCGAGGATGTGCCTTTTCAAGGTTTCATATTAATCGGACAAGTAGTTACCGAGCTATGTCCAAAAAACGATTCAACCAATCAGAGAGCAGCGAGTTATCACGTGTGCCGAACGTGGCGAACAGACTCTGCCTCGGACGGCACATTTGAGAGCGTATTCATTTATTTCACGTTGGCAAACTATGTTGCCGCTATGTTGGCGTTAAACTATGTTTTAAAACTAATTAAAACTAATTTGCGATTCTTTCGCTTTCCTGCGCGTTTGTGCACGCTATGGCGATTTCTTTACCAAACTCCGCAAGCCGTTCGCTTTGGACCAAACCATTTCATGTAAATAGAGGGGGGGGATTGTCACCGTACTCGCAAGCCGTTCGCTTTGGACCAAACCATTTCATGTAAATAGAGGGGGGGGATATAATTTTAGATATATATATAGTACGGGCATGCCCTAGTATAACAAATATCATGAAACATTTACATTTTGTAGTCCATTGTATAATTTATATGAACACAAATGCAAATTTCGCATGTGGAAAAAGTAAGTACACCCCTACATTTATCACTACTTCAAATACGTAAAATTAGAATCAGGTGCACCAGCTCAGGTGCAAATGATTAGAACATCGTTAGAGAGGATCTTGGAGGAACCTGTCTTATTTAAACCTCAGACATTTAGTTTGGTTTGTTTGCATTTAGTTTGGAGCAAAGTGTGCTGCGTCACCATGCTTAGATCAAAAGAGCTCTCTGAGGCCTTCAGAAAGAAGGTTATAGATGCCTACGAGTCTGGGAAGGGATTTAAAAAGATCTCCAAACAATTTCAAATCAATCATTCGACTGTCCGGAAGATCAGCTACAAGTGGAGAAGATTCCAAACAACTGCCAACTTGTTCAGGCCAGGCCGCCCCAGCAAGTTCAGCCCGACAGCAGACCGCAGGATGCTGAAAGAAGTCTCTAAGAACCCCAGAATGTCATCACGGGACCGACGGAGCTCTTGCCACTGTTGATGTCAAAGTGCACGAATCTACCATTGGAAAGAGGCTGCACAAATTTGATCTACATGGGAGGTGTGCCAGGAGGAAACCTTTGCTGTCCAGAAAGAACATCAGGGCAAGACTAAAGTTTGCCAATGAACACCGAGGCAAAGACCAGCACTTCTGGAACAATGTGCTCCAGACAGATGAGTCCAAGGTAGAGCTATTTGGCCACAGTACCAGAAGACATGTTTGGCGAAAACCAAAGGCAGCATTTGACCACATGAACCTGATACCAACTGTAAAGCATGGTGGTGGAAATATTATGGTTTGGGGCAGCTTTGCTGCATCAGGGCCTGGGCAGCTCACCATCATAAAATCCACTATGAATTCTTCATTGTACCAGAGGGTGCTTGAGGATAATGTGAGGCCATCTGTCGGAAAGTTGAAGCTCAACCGAAGGTGGACCTTGCAACATGACAATGACCCTAAACATACCAGTAAATCCACCAAGGAATGGCTGAAAAGAAAGAAATGGAGGGTTCTGGAATGGCCAAGTCAAAGCCCGGATCTAAATCCCATCGAGATGTTGTGGGGGGGATTTGAAACGAGCTGTGCATGCAAGAAACCCCTCAAACATCGCACAGCTGAAAGAATTCTGCATGGAGGAGTGGGCAAAAATTTCTCCCAGTCGATGTCAGAGACTGGTAGACAGTTATAAGAAACACCTACTTGAGGTTGTTTCTGCCAAAGGGGGGCAATACCAGCTATTAGAGCCAAGGGTGTACTTACTTTTTCCACATGCGAAATTTGCATTTATGTTTATTTAAATTATACAATGGACTACAAAATGTAAATGTTTCATGATATTTGTTATATTATATCACCTTTATCTATCAATATTGTTGAAATGAAGATCAAATTGCTGTATGTTGAAATATGTTGAAAAAGTCAAAACTTTGCATGGGGTGTACTTACTTTTTCACGAGACTGTATATGTGTGTGTGTTCCGCTGTTTGGGGAGGGAGGGGGGGCCTTGGCAAGGACCCCACCTCCCCCACAAATCATGACAACATTCACAGCACGAAGCGTAAATATGCTCAAAAGGGCACAAACTAGATGAACGACATGTACAGTCGTGGCCAAAAATATTTGCACCCTTGCACTTTTTTCAAATAATGCACCATTTCTTCCAGAAAATTGTTGAAATTAAAAAATATTTTGGTATCCACACACAGTGTATATTTATTTGGTTTGCAGTGGAACAAAACAATAAAAGCTGAAGCAATTACTAAATCTTAGCTTTTTCCACAAATAAATCCTAAAACGGGCCGGACAATATTCATGGCACCTTTTAGAAGTTGTTAGAAATAATTAGATTTCAAGCAGGTGATTCTCCTTTACTTTGGAATTGAACTCACCTAAGGTGAGTTGCAGAGGCGTGCAATATAAAAATCACTCATTCAACTAGTTTGAATGAAGAAAAGGAGTCGTTCTGCTGTTTTGTGTCACTGTGTGTACCGCAATGAGCATGGAGAAAAGAAAGAAAACCAGAGAATTGTCTGAGGAGGTCAGACACAATATTGTGGCCAAGCATGGACAATATCAAGGCTACAACTCCATCTCCAGAGACCTTGATGTTCCTATGTCCACCGTACGCAATGCTATCAGGACGTTTAAGGCCCATGGCACTGCAGCCAACCTCCCTGGACGTGGCCGCAAGAGAAACCTGATCAAAGATTGCAGCGAACGATTGTTCGAATGGTGGTGAAAGCACCTCGATCAACTGTCAAACAGATTCAATATGACCTTCAGACACAAGGTATGACTGTTTCAACTCGCACCATCTGTCGACAACTCAATGAAAGGGGGTTCTATAGTAGGAGACCCGAGAGAGAGAGAGAGAGAGAGAGAGAGAGAGAGAGAGAGAGAGAGAGAGAGAGATAGAGACCCGAGAGAGAGACCCAAGAGAGAGACCCGAGAGAGAGAGAGAGAGAGAGAGAGAGAGAGAGAGAGAGAGAGGAGAGAGAGAGAGAGAGACCCGAGAGAGAGAGAGAGAGAGAGAGAGAGAGAGAGAGAGAGACAGAGAGAGACCCGAGAGAGAGAGACCCGAGAGAGAGAGAGAGAGAGAGAGAGAGAGAGAGAGAGAGAGACCCGAGAGAGAGAGAGAGACCAGAGAGAGAGAGAGAGACCTGAGAGAGAGAGAGACCCGAGAGAGAGAGAGAGACCCGAGAGAGAGAGAGACCCGAGAGAGAGAGAGAGACCCGAGAGAGAGAGACCCGAGAGAGAGAGACCCGAGAGAGAGAGAGACCCGAGAGAGAGAGAGAGAGAGAGAGAGACAGAGAGACCCGAGAGAGAGAGACAGAGACAGAGACAGAGACAGAGACAGACAGAGAGAGAGAGAGAGAGAGAGAGAGAGAGAGAGAGATAAGATAAGATAAGATAGCCCAACTGGAGTTTGCCAAAACACACCTGAACAAGCCAAGATCCTTCTGAGAAATTGTCCTGTGGACAGATGAGACTAAATTGGCGCTTTTTTTTTGTAAAGCACATCATCTCTATGTTTACAGAAAACAAAATGAAGCCTTCAAAGAAAAGAACACCTTCCCTACAGTCAAACATAGAGGAGGTTCAGTGATGTTTTGGGGTTGCTGTGCTGCCTCTGGCACTAGGTGCCTTGAATGTGTGCATGGCATCATGAAATCAGGAGATTACCATGACATTTTGGAGCACAATGTTCAACCTCGTGTCAGAAAGCTGGGTTTCCATCGTAGGTCATTGGTCTTGCAGCAGGACAATGACCCCAAACACACTTCAAAAATCACCCAGGAATGGTTCAAGACAAAACGTTGGACTGTTCTGAAGTTGCCAACAATGAGTCCAGATCTAAATCCCATTGAACACCTTTGGGAAGATCTGAAAACAACAGTTGAGAGAAGGCACCCTTCAAATTTGGGAGAACTGGAGCAGTTTGCACAAGAAGAGTGGGCCAAACTGCCAGTAGAGAGGCGTTGGAAGCTCATTCATGGCTATAGGAAGCGCTTGAGTGTAGTTATTTTGGCCAAAGGCTGTGTGTGCTACCAATTATTAAGTCGAGGATGTCAATAATTTTGTCAATGCCATTTCTTTTTATTTTCTGATTTAAAAGGAGATATTAAGTTCTGAATCAAAAACAAAGGTTTTGTAATGTTAACAGTGAAATAAAGAATTGTGGAGACCAAACATTTTTGTTAATTTCAACGTATTTTTCGAGAAAATTGTGTGTTATTTGAAAAAAGTGCAAGCGTACCATTATTTTTGGCCACGACTGAACATCGTATACAGCATCTATGAGGGTAGTGTGGGAGCTGTGCTCACACGATAAAGCCAGACAAAATGGACGACACAGGAACGAAGTTTCACCGAGCTATTTATTTTAGCTCCACACGAAAGAACTCAAAAGCACTGAATCTGCCGATCGAACGGGCGGCAATTTATAATCAAAGTTCAACACACAAAAACCCATGCCTCTCAGGCAGGGCGTGGTATGCAAATAGGTAAGCCACGCCTCTCAACGGGGCGTGGTATGCAAGTCAAGTGTTCGCCCGGGAAAGGCAAGTCTGGACATGTCCAGGCGAGTCCGGGCAAGTCACTGCTCGCCGGTTGCGTCATCGGCCGGTGCAAGATGATTGTGTATGCTTCCGGTAACCGCTACATGCGTCCCCCCAGAATTAACTTGCACCGGGAGAGTCAGTTTGAGGGGGGTCTTGATGACCCGGCCGAAACGACCCCTGGTGATTCGTGTGGGGGGTGGCAGGTGGCGTGGCGGTGGATGGTCGGGCGGGGGGCTTGGTTGACGGGGGACGGCCCCGCCGTGGAGGAAGGGCCAACCGTGGAGGTTGGTCGAGGTCCAAATGGGCCGGTTTGAGGCGGTCCCCGGAGATGTGGTCTGGTTTGCCGCCAATGTCCACGATGAATGACTTGTCGTCCCTTTTCAGGACCCGGAAAGGTCCATCGTACGGTGGCCGGAGCGGTCCCCGGTGTGCGTCGTTGCGGATAAAAACGTACTCCGCAGTGCGAAGTGCGGGGGGGCCGTGGGGTTGGGGGCAGCCGTGATGGGACGTGGGCACGGGGGCAAATCTCCTGGCGGCCTCCTGGAGGACCGAGCGTTGGTGAGCCACGGACCAGGGGCCGGTGGTGTCAGGGATGAACTCGCCCGGCACGCGCAGTGGCTGGCCATAGACCAGCTCGGTGGTGGAAGCCTGGAGGTCCTCTTTAGGGGCCGTTCGGAGGCCCAATCGGACCCACAGGAGCCTGTCGGCCCAACCGTCGTCCTCGAGGCTGGCCCTGAGAGTGGCCTTCATCGAGCGGTGGAACCGCTCGCACAAGCCATTGGCTTGGGGTGGTAGGCCGTGGTGCGGTGATGCTTGACCCCCAGGGCCTGGGCGATCGCTCCCCAAAGCTCGGAGGTGAATTGCGGGCCTCTGTCGGAGGAGATGTCCGAGGGGGCGCTGAAACGGGCAATCCAGGTGCCAATGAAGGCCTGCGCCACGTCGGCGGATGTTGTTGATGCCAGCGGGACGGCCTCCGGCCACCTGGTGGTCCTGTCCACCATTGTGAGGAGGTGGGTGAAGCCCCGCAATGAGGGAAGGGGTCCCACCAGGTCCACATTGACATGGTCGAAGCGCCGCGCGGGCACGTCGAATGGCGCCAACGGGGCCTGGGTGTGCCCGTGGACCTTCGCGCGCCGGCAGGCGACACAGGCGTTGGCCCAGTAGCGGACGTCTTTACGGAGCCCGTGCCAGACGAACTTCGCTGCCACGAGCTTCTGCGATGCCTTCCGGCCATGGTGGGAAAGGCCGTGGAGGGCGTCAAAAATGTGCCGATGCCATCCGGTGGGCAGGATGGGGCGAGGTTGGCCCAGGGAAACGTCGCACAGGAGAACCGTGCCCGTGTCCTCGAAGGGGACGTCGGCCAACCGCAGGCCTGTGTCGGCTGTCCGGAGGGCTTGCACCGTGGGGTCGGCGGTCTCGTCGGCCACCATGCGGGCGAAGTCCACACCCAGGTGGACGGCGTTCGCGCCGGACGGGGAGAGGCAATCGGCCACAGCGTTGTCCTTGCCCGCGACGTGCCGGATGTCCGTCGTAAATTCGGACACGGCGGAGAGGTGGCCCTGCTGGTGGGCCAACCACGGCTCCGTAACCTTGGCCATGGCGAAGACCAGGGCTTTGTGGTCCACAAACCCCGTGAACGGGCGGCCCTCTAAAAGATGGCGGAAGTGGCGAACGGCCAGGTAAAGGCCGAGGAGCTCGCGGTCGAAAGCGCTATACTTGCGCTCGTTAGGGCGAAGCTGCCGGCTGAAGAAGGCAAGCGGTTGCCAAGCCCCGTTCACCCACTGTTCATGCACGGCACCCACCGCATAGTTGGAAGCATCCGTGGTGAGGGCGATGGGTGCTTCGAGCGCCGGGTGCGCCAGCCTGGTCGCGTTGGTGAGGGCCAGCTTAGCGCCCGTGAATGCCTCGTCCATCTCTTTGGTCCATGCGATGTCGTGCTTGGCCGGCTTGCCCCGGAGGGCTTCGTACAGGGGGGCGCATGAGTTGGGCGGCGCGAGGCACAAACCGGTGGTAGAAATTTACCATCCCCAAAAATTCCTGCAAGGCCGTGATGGAGCGGGGGCGCGGGAAACTTGTGACTGCCTCCACCTTGGTCGGCAGCGGAACGGCCCCGCGCTTCATGATGCGGTGCCCCAGGAAGTCGACGGCCGTTATGCCAAACTGGCATTTCGCCGGGTTGATGATGAGGCCGTGCTGGCCGAGGCGCTCAAAAAGTGTGCACAGATGGATGAGGTGCTCCGCCCAGGAAGTGCTGGTGACGAGAATGTCGTCCAGGTAGACGAAAAGAAAGGTGAGGTCGCGCAGCATGCTGTGCATCAGCCGCTGGAAGGCCTGGGCCACGTTCTTAAGGCCGAACGGCATGCGAAGGAACTCGAAGAGGCCAAAAGGTGTAATTACCACCGTCATCGGCACGTCGGCCGGCCGGACGGGTACCTGGTGGTAGCCCCGAATGAGGTCGACCTTGGAAAAGATCACCCGCCCCGCCAAACGGGCGGAAAAGTCCTGTATATGTGGTATCGGGTACCGGTCGGGGGTGGTGTCATTGTTGAGGCGGCGGTAATCGCCGCATGGTCACCATCCACCACCCGGTTTGGGCACGATGTGCAGGGGCGAGGCCCACGCGCTATTCGAGCGCCGCACAATGCCCAATCGCTCCAGTGCGTCGAATTCCGCCTTCGCCACGGCGAGTTTGGCCGGGTCGAGGCGACGAGCCCTGGCGTAGACCGGTGGGCCTGTGGTCGGGATGTGGTGTTCGACGTCGTGCTTGACGGCGATGGCCGAAAACGTTGGCTGCGTGAGGGCGGGAAACTCGGCGAGTAGGTGGGTGAAATCGTCCGTGGCCGGGAGCGCGCAGGCTAGCTTGGTTGGAGCGGAGCCGCTCAATGAGTAAGCGAGCGAGATGAACGTCTCCGCGTTGATGAGCCGACGCCGTTTGACATCGACCAAAAGCCCATGTGCGCAGAGAAAATCTGCACCCAGAAAGGCCATGGGCACATTCGCCGTGATGAAGTCCCACCTGAAGCGCTGGCCCCCGAAGCAGAATGCGACGTTGCACGAACCGAAGGTGCGGATGGAGGAGCCGTTTGCGGCGACCAAGGCTGGGCCGCACAGCGCGGCCTGTTTGTCCTGCACCGAGGCAGGTATCACGCTCAGTTGAGCGCCGGTGTCGCACAAAAAACGCCGCCCGGACTCCGTGTCCATGATAAACAGAAGGCTGCCTCAATGGCCGATGCTCATGGCAGGCAGCGAGCGCCGGCCTGGTCGTTTCCCAACCTGCCGAAAGTGCACGGTGGGCAGCACGTTCTGGCCTTCTGCCTGAACCTGGCCTGACAATAGCACATGGTCCGCTCTGGTGGAGGCTCCGGCGGTCGCGTCGGGTTTGGCCGATGGGGCGTCGCCGCGGCCGCTGCCGTCAGTGGCGCGGACTCGGCCGGTGGAGGCACCGGTCGTGGCGCGGGCGTTGCCTCGGTCGGCCCAGGGTCCCAGGCGGCCGCTCCGACGTGTCGCCTGCCCGAGAAAAATTTATCGGCCTCCTTGGCCAGGGCGCAAGGGTCCGTGATGGGCGAATTAGCCAAAGCTAACCGTACCTGCCCGGGTAGCCGCTTGAGGAACAGCTCCGCGGAAGAGGAAGTCCGGGCTGTGGTCCCCGAGAAGAGCAAGCATGTGGTCCATGCTTTCGGATGGACGGGCCTCACCCAGCTCCAGGGGTGTAGTCATTGTCGCGCGCGTTCGGTCTCCGTGAGTCCAAACGCACCGAGGAGTAGGCCTTTGAGCGCGCCGTATTTGTCGGCATTCGGCGGGTTCTGTAGGAAGCTCAGGACCCGGGCAGCGGTGGAGGCGGTGAGCGCGGAGACCACATGATGGTAGCGCATCGTGTACTCCGTAATTTTCCGCAGGGCGAATTGAGAAGCCGCTTGAGCAAACCAAACGGCCGCGTGCGACTCCCAAAAGCCCGGGCGCTTCAAAGCTACAGCTGACTCCATTGACGTGTTCTTAGAAAGGGGTCACCAATTGTGGGAGCTGTGCTCGCACGATAAAGCCAGACAAAATGGACGACACAGGAACGAAGTTTCACCGAGCTATTTATTTTAGCTCCACACGAAAGAACTCAAAAGCACTGAATCTGCCGATCGAACGGGCGGCAATTTATAATCAAAGTTCAACACACAAAAAGCCATGCCTCTCAGGCGTGGCGTGGTATGCAAATAGGTAAGCCACGCCTCTCAACGGGGCGTGGTATGCGAGTCAAGTGTTTGCCCGGGAAAGGCAAGTCTGGACATGTCCGGGCGAGTCCGGGCAAGTCACCGCTCGCCGGTTGCGTCATCGGCCGGTGCAAGATGATTGTGTATGCTTCCGGTAAACCGCTGCAGTAGTTCTTTTTGTTCTAGATAATCTTCAAAGAATAGTAGATCGCTAATGCTTTGTTGACGTCATCAGTGTGGGAATCTTTTGGGGAGAGCGAATGTTAGGGCGGTAGTGTACGGTACAGTAGTGGCAAACAATCTGTCATGTGCTGTGTAACAGCAACACAGCATTGTTTAATGAACGAAACTAAATGTTGTTGTTTTTTTTGTTTGTTTTTTTTATTTTAAATACTGAATCGAGGCTCGTGAAAGAGCTGCGCGAGGGAAAGACAGTACAGGGGGAAACATTCATTAAAACACATTCAACAAAAAGACATCCAGGAACACAGTACAGGGGGACCACGAGAGAAAGACAGTACAGGGGGACCGCGAGGGAAAGACAGTACAGGGGGAAACATTCATTAAAACACATTCAACAAAAAGACATCCAGGAACACAGTACAGGGGGACCACGAGGGAAAGACAGTACAGGGGGACCGCGAGGGAAAGACAGTACAGAGGGGCCGCGAGGGAAAGACAGTACAGGGGGACCGCGAGGGAAAGACAGTACAGGGGGACCGCGAGGGAAAGACAGTACAGGGGGGCCGCGAGGGAAAGACAGTACAGGGGGGCCGCGAGGGAAAGACAGTACAGGGGGAAACATTCATTAAAACACATTCAACAAAAAGACATCCAGGAACACAGCACAGGGGGACCGCGAGGGAAAGACAGTACAGGGGGACCGTGAGGGAAAGACAGTACAGGGGGACCGTGAGGGAAAGACAGTACAGGGGGACCGCGAGGGAAAGACAGTACAGGGGGGCCGCGAGGGAAAGACAGTACAGGGGGAAACATTCATTAAAACACATTCAACAAAAAGACATCCAGGAACACAGCACAGGGGGACCGCGAGGGAAAGACAGTGCAGGGGGACCGCGAGGGAAAGACAGTACAGGGGGAAACATTCATTAAAACACATTCAACAAAAAGACATCCAGGAACACAGCACAGGGGGACCGCGAGGGAAAGACAGTACGTTTTGTGAACGAAAATGCTAAAACAGCCAAAATTTAGAGGATAAACAGCTCGATAATTTGAGTCTATAACGGCAAGGTCTGTTTGAATGTGCAAAAACTGCCAATGGTTTTAAAAAGCACGTGAATGAGTAGTGGGTGATTAATTCATGCTGATGTGTACACCCGAGTGTTGTGACTCTGACAAATATGACCCGACCCTTGTTCAATGTTTTTCTCCTCGAAATCACATGTGTGGTTGCGGGTGTGTATGTGTGTATGTATGTGTGTATGTATGTATTGTTGTTTTTGTTGTTGTTGAGAACCTTGGATATACACACTAAGAGAACCTTGGACAGTTCTCGAACAAGCCCGCGACACAGAGACAGCCGATCGATCTCGCAGGAGAGACCCCCCCCCCCCCCCCCCCCCCCCACATCGAGGATGGTGTACCCTCACCTTGACGAAGTCAGGGCCATGACAGAGAGACAGAGAAAGAGACAGAGAAAGAGAAAGAGACAGAGACAGAGAGAGAGAGAGAGAGAGAGAGAGAGAGAGAGAGAGAGAGAGAGAGACACAGAGAGACACAGAGAGACAGAGAGACTTTGACTTTTATTGCAAAAGTATTTTTTTTAAACAATAAATGATTATTCAAAGAAAACAATCACAACAGTTGCATAAACCTTTACAAGTATAGCTGATCCAAAGTGCAGAACGAAAGGCTATGCAGATAGTTTTATCCCTTGTGCTGTCGCGCTCTAGAATTCACTACCTGTAACGTGCTTCCCATTATCCTACGATCTACTCATCTTCAAGAGGAATGTCAATTCCTACTTCCTACATCCTTGAAGTTTAAACACATTTTACCTGACTTCTGCCATTTCCTATGTCTGCATATATTTTTTGTTATTGGATGTTTTCTTCTTGTTTCTTCTTTATTTATTTATTTTTATTTTGTTTTGCTTTATCCTTATTTTTTTCTAATCGTCCCTTAGTTCCTTACCTAGAGTGACCTTATGCCTTGTTTGGGGCAATTTCCATTACAAAAGTGTGAAAGGGAGAGAGGGACAAGAGGGAAAGGGCTGAAGACCAAGAGGCATGGGGACCGATCAGCACTCCTGACCTGACAAATCTGGGCAGCAGGGAAGAATGGAGAAGATTTGGCCCCCAATTTGCGTTGCGGGGGGGGGGGGGGGGGGGAGGGGTTCAACCACCATGACGAGGTGTCCCCAATAGGTGTGTGTGTGTGTGTGTGTTTGTGTGTGTGTGGTGTACGTGCATGTGTGTGTGTCGGTCATCTCCATAATTTGGGTTTTCAAGGGCGGAACCTCCGAGGATTCGAAGTATCCACCCCTGTTCCGGCGAAGGATTGTGATTCATGGGATAAGTTGTGATATTGTGTTGTTCTCACAGTCCCGTTATCATTCCCGTTGCTCCAATTATCACTAGTATAATTTTGGCACTCTTCAGCTTCCAGGATCTTTTCATTAATTGGTATTTGTTCATTTTCTTGATTTCTGCATTATTTAGACCAAAATCTCTTAGTCTGGGTACTGATAGCTCAATCAGCAATCTGTCTTTTCCTTTTTGTTCCTGAATACTATGTCCGGTCGCAGTGCTTTGTGTTTTATGTTCACGCTGGATGGAATCAGCAGGTCGCATTATGTCCTTGTTTTCAATTATTGCTTTTGGTTCATGTTTCCATGAGTTTCGTAGGACTGGGATATTGAAATATCTGCAGATGTGCCATGGATTACTCCACATACTTTGTTGTGCCTTTGGGTGTGCAGATGTTCTGACATGAGTTTTTTTTACATCCTGATAGGAGGTGACTCATGCTTTCTCTTTCTACCTTGCAGAACCTACACTTGTCCGATTGACTCAGTCCTGCCATCTTCTTAAAGCCAATGGTGTTGTGTTCTTGGTCTTGGCCATTAATAATGATTCGTTCTCCGTGCCAATTGAGCTGACCTCTTCTTAGTCATTCCATTGGTCCTTCTTTGTTTATCCCCAATCTGTCCAACTCTTTTTTATGTTTTCCCTGCTCTTTTATCTTTCTCCCAGTTGTCAATAAATATCTGCTGGTATTTCATCTGGTATTTTTCTTTTGCCTTTTTTGTAATCGTTGGGGCTGTATTCGTTGCTGTTTCAGTTTGCTGCATGACATCTTACCTGCATCTTACCTGGCACCTCGTTTTGGAAGTTTTTTGAAGGTGAGTGAGAGATACTTTTCTGGCTTGTTGTGTTCACGCTTGTACACAAATTGTATTCGCTAGTCTGTTGAGCTTTTCGCCTAGTCTGCTAATCCTACAGTTGTCGCTCTGTGCACTTGATTGTGTGTGTGTGTGTGTGTGTGTGTGTGTGTGTGTGTGTGTGTGTGTGTGTGTGTGTGTGTGTGTGTGTGTGTGTGTGCACATTAGCGTGCATGTGTATGTGTGTCTGCACACAAAATATATGATTTTGGACATCGTTTGACACTTCCTCCTCACCCCCCACCCCTCCCCCCCCCCCGCCCCCGGAACGTTTGGTGACCTTCTGAAGTCTATTAATTATGTATTATTGGACTATGACTACGTCTTTTAATTATGTACGTACTATTGTACGTATTATTGTACGTATTATTGGAACGTACCTTTCAGACCTTTTGACCCTTCAGATCCCCTTAGGGTTTTAAAGACCCTTTTAGACACTTTTAACCCCTTTAAACCCTTCAGACCTGTACATACTTTAGACCTCTTTCCATCCTTTAGACTCTTTTAGACACTTTAGACGACCTCTTTCAACCTCAGACACTTTTGGGACGTTTTAAGACCATTTCGATCCATTGAGACAATTCAGACCTTTTAGACCTTAACTTACACCCTTTAGGCCCCTTGGACCTTTTCAGACCATTTATCCACTTTTGATATTTTAAACCCCTTTTGGCCTTTACACCTTTTCAGACCTTTGGTCCTTTTGACCATTTGGACCTTTCTTTGTTATTAATGACCTTTCATTTATTTGCCACACAAAAACAAGTCCTGGTGAGGGTCAGCAATCTTTGATTGCTCTTTCTAGTTTGTGCTTTGAAATTAACACTTTCTTTCAGATGAGTATATAGGTAGAACTACTCAAGATGGACAGGTCACATGAGAGTTCTGACTGGCTAATGGGGCTCTGGCTAATAGTTTTTCCAATGTGAATATGTTGATGAGTTCCGTTCACAATGTTAATGTGTTGGGAGAGCTGGCATGCCATGCATGCTCCTCCACTTTCATGGAGCGTGGTGATAAGTGGACGACTGAGGGAAGATTATTCACTCTACCTCATATAAATGTAAATCATGTCAGAAACAAGGAGGTGCCAAAGCTGTACAAAAAAGATATCCATGGTTCGCCCCTCAAATAAACAAAACTACGAAAAACAACTGTCTGACCATACTGGGTGTTATAATGATTAGATTAGACTAAACAGACCTGGCGGTGTGATAGCCTTTATCACAATTAAAATTTGAAATCAAGAATATAAATACAAATTAGTGAAGACTTCATAAATTAAGTGGATACCATGCAAATCGAACTGACCAAAATGCCAGTCATTATATCAAAAATCTATCATCCAAATACATCTCCAATCGATACTAAAAGGAGGACAAGGGGAATTTTGAAGCGGTGAAGACGTTTCAATATTTGGCTATGTCCTTCCTTACAGCCATCCATCCGTTCCTCAAAAATGACGAAGAAGAACCTTTCTAATTCTAAAGGGTTTTAAAGGGTAATTGCAAAGGGTTCTAAAGGGTAATTATAATTGGTAATTATAAAGGTTAATTCTAAAGGGTAATTCTAAAGGGTATTCTAAAGGGTAATTCTAAAGGGTAATTCTAAAGGGTAATTCTAAAGGGTAATTCTAAAGGGTGATTCTAAAGGGTGATTCTAAAGGGTGATTCTAAAGGGTGATTCTAAAGGGTAATTCTAAAGGGTGATTCTAAAGGGTAATTCTAAAGGGTAATTCTAAAGGGTAATTCTAAAGGGTAATTCTAAAGGGTAATTCTAAAGGGTAATTCTAAAGGGTAATTCTAAAGGGTAATTCTAAAGGGTAATTCTAAAGGGTGATTCTAAAGGGTGATTCTAAAGGGTGATTCTAAAGGGTGATTCTAAAGGGTAATTCTAAAGGGTAATTCTAAAGGGTAATTCTAAAGGGTAATTCTAAAGGGTAATTCTAATATGTAATTATAAAGTGTAATTCTAAAGGGTAATTCTAAAGGGTGATTCTAAAGGGTGATTCTAAAGGGTAATTCTAAAGGGTGATTCTAAAGGGTAATTCTAAAGGGTAATTCTAAAGGGTAATTCTAAAGGGTAATTCTAAAGGGTAATTCTAATATGTAATTATAAAGTGTAATTCTAAAGTGTAATTCTAAAGGGTGATTCTAAAGGGTGATTCTAAAGGGTGATTCTAAAGGGTAATTTTAAAGAGTACTGTAATTGTAAAGGGTAATTCTAAAGAGTAATTCTAATATGTAATTCTAAATGGTTATAAAGGGTAATTTTAAAGAGCACTGTGATTCTAAAGGGTAATTCTAAAGAGTAATTTTAAAGGGTAATTCTAAATGGTTATAAAGAGTAATTCTAAAGGGTAATTTTAAAGGGTAATTCTAAATGGTTATAAAGAGTCATTCTAAAGGGTTATTTTAAAGGGTAATTCTAAATGGTTATAAAGAGTAATTCTAAAGGGTAATTTTAAAGGGTAATTCTAAATGGTTATAAAGAGTCATTCTAAAGGGTTATTTTAAAGGGTAATTCTAAATGGTTATAAAGGGTAATTCTAAATGGTTATAAAGGGTAATTCTAAAGGGTAATTTTAAAGAGTACTGTAATTGTAAAGGGTAATTCTAAAGAGTAATTCTAATATGTAATTCTAAATGGTTATAAAGGGTAATTTTAAAGAGCACTGTGATTCTAAAGGGTAATTCTAAAGAGTAATTTTAAAGGGTAATTCTAAATGGTTATAAAGAGTAATTCTAAAGGGTAATTTTTTTTTTTTTTTTTTTTTTTTTTTTTTTATTTTTTTTTTTGTATACAATATCGAGGCTCGTGAAAGAGCGAACATTAATCACATGAACACACAGAAAGACAAACCGACACATAAAACATATAACATAGGGAGCGGTAGACAAGATGGGGAGAGAGGGGGAAGGACACAAACACAACATTTGAGAGCAGGGACCGAGAGACATGGAGACATCGAGAGATCTGAGAGAGGGCGAGGGCTTTGGGGGGGGGGGGCGTGGGAAGGGGGCAGTGGGAGAGGTATAAAACATATGGACACTGCCAGGACTTCCAGGAAAGAAGTTGGAATTTCAAACAAGGTGGATCTGGGGTGAATTAGCGGGGGTAGAAAAGATCAAGGTTTTGGACGGGGGAAGATAAGAGATGGTGGTGAACAGCTGTTTTAAAGACCTGGAGGGAGGAGTGGGATTGAAGGGAGTGAGGGAGTTTGTTCCAGAGGCGGGAGAAAAGAGGAATGAAAGAGTGAAGGTGAGCGGAGAGCCGAGATTTCGGCAGTTTAACCATCAGAGGGTTGCTGGCAGATCTTGTGCGACCTGTAGGAATATTTGGGGGACAGAGCACAGAGAGAGCTGGGGGTGCAAGGCCGGAGAGGAGTCGGTAGAAGACAGAAAGACCACCTACCTGCCTGCGGTGAGTGAGTGAAAGGCCCTCAGAGATAGCTTCATCGCGGGAGATTCCAATAATTCTGAAAGCTTTGGTTTCAACAGCGTGAAGCCGAGCTAGGTGTGAGGCAGGAGCACCGGCCCATAGGGGAGAACAGTATTCCATTGAGCTGCGGATGAAAGCCTTGTATGTGGTGAGGAGCTCAGGTGTGCCGAGGAAGGACTTCGCACGACGGAGGATGCCCAGTCGGCGACTGGCTTTGGAGGCCAGCTTGGAAATGTGGTTTTCCCAAGAAAGATCATGGCAGATAGTGAGACCCAAAATCTTGAGCGACAGAACTTCTTGGAGAGGATTGTTGAGAAAGTAGATGGGAGGGTTGTCCAGTCGATCTTTTCGGAGAGACATAGTAAGAGTGTGAGATTTGTCAGGATTGAAAGACATGTTCCACTTGTTTGACCAGTCTGTGATTTTGTCCAGGTCTTCAGAGAGTGAGGAGGCAGCAGACTGCCGATCTGAGGGAAGAGGAATGGAGCGGCAGAGAGTGGAGTCATCAGCAAAGAGATAGAGAGGATTTTCGAGAGAGTCAGAGAGATCATTGATGAAGACCAGAAAAAGCACGGGGCCCAGAACACTGCCTTGGGGAACTCCAGCCTGAACAGGAAGAGGAGATGAGAGAAACCCATTCAGGGCCACACGTTGACGACGACTAGAGAGGAAGTCCGCCAGCCATGCGTGGAGATTTCCATGGATACCAAAGGAGGAGAGTTTGGTGAGCAGAGCGGGGTGCCAGACCGTGTCGAAGGCACGTGATATGTCGAGGGAGACAGCTCTAATTTCCTGTTTGGCATTGAGGACCTCCATCCATTGTTGAGACAGCAGAAGCAGCATGTCCAGAGTAGAGTGACCTGGTCTGAAACCAAATTGATGATCAGAGATCAAGCCATTGGAGAAGAGGAAAGATTTCATATCAGAAGCAATGATGGATTCCATGACTTTGCTGATAATTGGGAGAAGGCTGATTGGTCTGTAGTTGCTAGGATCTGTTTTTGCACCTTTTTTGTGCAAAGCGGTGATGTTGGCTGATTTCCAAGCAGATGGCAGTTGACCTTGAGCAAAAGAGAGGGTGAAGAGAACAGAGAGAGGGTGAGATAGAGCAGCAGAGCAGGATTTTAGGACCCGTGGGCTGATGCCGTCGGGTCCAGTTGCAGAATCAGAGTCGAGGGTTGACAGAAACTTTTCCACCTTGTCAGGAGGAAAGGACACGGAGTCCAGGAGCAGCAGGGTACGACTGGGTATGGTGGGTACAGAGAGGGATGGGTTTGGGACACAAGATTTAGAGGCAAACACAGAGTTGAGGCATTCAGCTTTTTCACGTGCGGAGTCAGCTGTGTAGCCGTTTGAGGTAAGGGAGGGGATGGAGGGGGAACAAACACCAGAAACGGATTTGACCAGACGCCACCAGGATTTGGAAGAGGGAGACAGATAAGAGAGTTCGGTCTTGAGAACGGAGAGATATTGTTTCCTGGCTCTCCTGAGGGTGGACACACACTTGTTTCGGGCTTTGTGAAAGGAAATGAGATTTCCTTCCGTTGGATTTGCTTTCCAGGAGACGAAGGCAAGTTGTTTCTGGGCAACAGCCTCACCACAAGATTCCGTGTACCATGGACGGGAGGAAGGGTATGACAACTGAAGACGAGATGGGATAAATCTGTGCATGAGAGAGAGCAATTTACTTTGGAAGAATTCCCAGGATGAGTTGATGTCAGAGGTGGTAGAGATGGGAGACCAGTCCAGATGATTGATGGCTGCTTGAAGACCGTGCCAGTTGGCCTGAGTGAAATGCCAGACTCGTCGACGCTGAGCAGGCTCCCTGAGGATGGTCAGAGAGATGTCCACTTTAACAAGGACATGATCAGATGATCCGATCGGAGCAGAAGAAGAGCAGCAGACATTTTCAGGGAAGTTAGTCATAACCAAGTCCAGAAGAGAAGATGTTCCGTTGACTGAGATCCGGGTCGGGAAATTGACAGATTGTGTCAGTCCCAGTGAGTCGCAGAAGTCCTTTGCTGAGGAGCCATGGCTGGTGAGAGAGGTACCCACACCCAGCCAACTGGCATGATGACAGTTGAAATCACCACATATGAGGAAGAGAGAGTTGGGATGAGTAGATAGAAGTTGGTCCATATCATCAGACAGCGAGATGTAGATGGAGTCATCACTGTTTGGTGGACGGTACAACACACATATGAACAAGAGGTGGGAGCGAAGGGGAAGCCGTAGCCAGAGGTATTCCTGGGGGTGAGGTGGAGAGAGTGCAGTGCAGGGCGAGTGAGGAAGAGAGTTTTTGATAAAGATAGCAACCCCGCCTCCAGGACGAGGCTCAGGTCTATCATACCGGAGGAGGGAGTAGCCCGGGAGAGATACTATGGAATCAGAGACATCATAAAGGAGGAAAGTTTCTGTTAAGCAGATCACGTCTGGTTTGACAGAAGCAACCTGTATGGAGAGATCAGTTAAGTTTGAACGAAGGCCCCGGATGTTTGAGGTCCATACCGTTAATGAAGAGGAAGGGGGAGCATCAGATACAGAACAGGGGGGAGGAGGGGTAGGGTAAGATGTGGAAGAGGTGGAAGAGGTAGGGAGAGCTGTTGAAGGTGTGTCAGAGATTTCAGAATAGCTCGGAGAAAGGGAAGGATGGGGTGGACAAAAGGTTTGATGGTGATTGGGTGAGCCACAATGAGGTGTTATTTGAGGAGGGGGAAGAGCGAGGCAGAAGGTTGGGGGAGATGGAGGTGAGAGTTTGAAGGGGGAAGAAGCGGGGAGGACGCTTTGAGGAGGGGGAGTGAGCGGGGGGAAATTGAGAAGCAATGAGGGTGGGGAGATTTGAAGGGGAGGGGTGAGGGGGGAGTTTGGGAGGGAAGGGACAAGGGGAGGGATTTGAAAGGGATGGGATATGGGGGAGATTTGGAGGGGAGGGGTGAGGCAGGAGTCTAGGAGGGGAGGGGCGAGGGGGCGTCTTGGCGGGGAGGGGTGAGGGAGTAGTTTAGGAGGGAGGGGGCAAGGGGGGAGATTTGAAAGGGATGGTTGATGGGGAAGATTTGGAGGGGAGGGGTGATGGGGAAGATTTGGAGGGGAGGGGTTATGGGGAAGATTTGGAGGGGAGGGGTGAGATTGGATTTTTGAAAGTGTACGATTTATGGGAAACGAACATTTATTGCAAAATGAGTTTCTTGTGACCTTCGAGTTAAAAATACGTTTAAGGACGCTGGATGGAGGATGGAGTGCAGGAGAGTTTAGGGAATGTAGAAAAAAGGCACTATAGGAGATGGATATTTTTTTTGGGATGAATTGATTTGGTGAGCAAGTCGAAAGCAGCCTTTTAAAGAAGAAGAAGAAAAAGGTGTTATAAAATATGACGGAATACATAACTTGAGGGGAAAGTGTAAACATTGAAGGTTAATGAGTGAAAACTATCTGGGGAAATGGGGGAGAAACACGTGGTCGAAGAACGAACGAACGAATAAGAATGAATAAACGAATGAGAACAGAGAAGGAAATGTTGTTTTTTTTTTTGTTTTTTTTTTGAGTTGAGATTTACACAAGGAAGTAGGCTATGGGTGAAAAGACTGGGAATACAGAGAACGAAAGTTATTGGATCACAAACGACGGACCACTGAGAGAAAAACAAAGCCTCAAGGTTGTACAGTGCACACTGTACAAGGCCTTGCTCGCGACACGGCAAACAGACGATCAATTTATGAAAGATAAACACCGAGAAACAACCAAAGTTGCACACAATAACTTCACACACCGAAAGATAAATACAGTTTCGACAAAATACAATTGTGAACAGACTTAACTTCGAAAAACGTAGAGACCGTGTGGAGCTTCGAAAATCCCTGCCGCCGTCTCCAAGATCTCGCGAGATCTTTTCAATTTTAAAGAGCACTGTGATTTTAAAGGGTAATTCTAAATGGTTATAAAGGGTAATTCTAAAGGGTTATTTTAAAGGGTAATTCTAAATGGTTATAAAGGGTAATTCTAAATGGTTATAAAGAGTAATTCTAAAGGGTAATTTTAAAGGGTAATTCTAAATGGTTATAAAGAGTAATTCTAAAGGGTTATTTTAAAGGGTAATTCTAAATGGTTATAAAGAGTAATTCTAAAGGGTTATTTTAAAGGGTAATTCTAAATGGTTATAAAGGGTAATTCTAAATGGTTATAAAGGGTAATTCTAAAGAGTAATTTTAAAGGGTAATTCTAAATGGTTATAAAGAGTCATTCTAAAGGGTTATTTTAAAGGGTAATTCTAAATGGTTATAAAGGGTAATTCTAAATGGTTATAAAGGGTAATTCTAAAGGGTAATTTTAAAGAGTACTGTAATTGTAAAGGGTAATTCTAAAGAGTAATTCTAATATGTAATTCTAAATGGTTATAAAGGGTAATTTTAAAGAGCACTGTGATTCTAAAGGGTAATTCTAAAGAGTAATTTTAAAGGGTAATTCTAAATGGTTATAAAGGGTAATTCTAAAGGGTAATTTTAAAGGGTAATTCTAAATGGTTATAAAGAGTAATTCTAAAGGGTTATTTTAAAGGGTAATTCTAAATGGTTATAAAGGGTAATTCTAAATGGTTATAAAGAGTAATTCTAAAGGGTAATTTTAAAGGGTAATTCTAAATGGTTATAAAGAGTAATTCTAAAGGGTTATTTTAAAGGGTAATTCTAAATGGTTATAAAGGGTAATTCTAAATGGTTATAAAGGGTAATTCTAAAGGGTAATTTTAAAGAGTACTGTAATTGTAAAGGGTAATTCTAAAGAGTAATTCTAATATGTAATTCTAAATGGTTATAAAGGGTAATTTTAAAGAGCACTGTGATTGTAAAGGTTAATTCTAAAGAGTAATTTTAAAGGGTAATTCTAAATGGTTATAAAGGGTAATTCTAAAGAGTAATTCCAAAGGGTTATAGATGGGTAATTCTAAAGAGTAATTCTAAAGGGTAATTCTAAAATGTAATTCTAAAGGGTTATTCTAAAATGTAATTCTAAAGGGTTATTCTAAAGAGTAATTCTAAAGGGTAATTCTAAAATGTAATTCTAAAGGGTTATTCTAAAATGTAATTCTAAAGGGTTATTCTAAAGAGTAATTCTAAAGGGTAATTCTAAAGAGTAATTCCAAAGGGTTATAGATGGGTAATTCTAAAGAGTAATTCTAAAGGGTAATTCTAAAATGTAATTCTAAAGGGTAATTCTAAAATGTAATTCTAAAGGGTTATTCTAAAGAGTAATTCTAAAGGGTAATTCTAAAATGTAATTCTAAAGGGTTATTCTAAAGAGTAATTCTAAAGGGTAATTTTAAAGAGTACTGTAATTGTAACGGGTAATTCTAAAGAGTAATTCTAATATGTAATTCTAAATGGTTATAAAAGGTAATTCTAATATGTAATTCTAAAGAGTAATTTTAAAGGGTAATTTTAAAGGTTAATTCTAAAGTGTAATATGTAATTCTAAAGGGTTGTTCTAAAAGGGTAATTCTAAAGGTTAATTTTAATAGGTAATTCTAAAAGGTAATTTGAAAGATTAATTTGAAAGAGTAATTCCATAGGGTAATTCTAAAGGGTAACAAGCGTTACGCCTAGGTCCCCCGTCAGGGAAGTGATGTGAGTTGACAAAGTGGAACATGCAGAAAACATGCTATGATATGATATTTCGCTCACAAGGGTCAGACAAACATGGAGGCGGCCATCTTGGATTTTGACGTGGCGACCCAATTTTCAATAGCGTTCTTCCTTATGCCGAGATACACCCACACACCAAATTAGAAGTTGGTACTTCGCTTATCTTTCAAGATATTCTTCTCACAAGATTCAGACATACATGGCGGCGGCCATCTTGGATTTTGACGTGGCGACCAAATTTTAAACAGCGTTCTTCCGTGTGCCTAGATACACCCACACACCAGATTAGAAGTTGGTACTTTGCTTATTTTTCGAGATATTTCGCTCACAAAGTTCAGACATATATATGGTGGCGGCCATCTTGGACTTGACGTGGCGACCCAATTTTCAATAGCCTTCTTCCTTATGGCGAGATACACCCACACACCAAATTAGAAGTTGGTACTTCGCTTATTTTTCAAGATATTCCTCTCACAAGGTTCGGACATACATGGCGGCGGCCATCTTGGCTTTTGACATGGCGACCCAATTTTCAATAGCATTCTTCCTTATGCCTAGATACACCCACACACCAGATTATAAGTTGGTACTTCGCTTATTTTTCAAGATATTTCGCTCACAAGGGTCAGACATATATACGGTGGCGGCCATCTTGGATTTTAACGTAGCGACCCAATTTTCAATAGCGTTCTTCCACATGGCGAGATACAGCCACACCAAATTAGAAGTTGGTACTTCGCTTATTTTTCAAGATATTCATCTCACAAGTGTCGGACATACATCGTGGCGGCCCTCTTGGATTTTGACATGGCGACCCAATTTTCAATAGCGTTCGTCCTTATGCCGAGATACACCCACACACCAGATTAGAAGTTGGTACTTCGCTTATTTTTCAAGATATGCAGGTTACAAGGTTCAGACATACATGGCATCAGACATACATGGCGGCGGCCATCTTGGATTTTGATGTGGCGACCCAATTTTAAAAAGCGTTCTCCCTTATGCGTAGATTCACCCACACACCAGATTAGACATTAGTAGTTCGTTTATTTTTCACGATATTTCACTCACAAGGTTCAGAAATATATATGGTGGCGGCCATCTTGGATTTTGACGTGGCGACCCAATTTTCAATAGCCTTCTTCCTTATGCCGTGATACACCCACACACCAGATTAGAAGTTGGTACTTCGTTTATTTTTCAAGATATTCCGCTCAAAAGGTTGAGACATACATGGCGGCGGCCATCTTGGCTTTTGACGTGGCGACCCGATTTTAAACAGCGTTCTTCCGAGTGCCTAGATACACCCACACACCAGATTAGACGTTGGTACTTCGCTTATTTTTCGAGATATTTCGCTCACAAATTTCAGACATATATATGGTGGCGGCCATCTTGGATTTTGACGTGGCGACCCAATTTTCAACAGCGTTCGTCCTTATGCCGAGATACACCCACACACCAAATTAGAAGTTGGTACTTCGCTTATTTTTCAAGATATTCATCTCACAAGGTTCAGACAGACATGGCGGCGGCCATCTTGGATTTTGACGTGGCGACCCAATTTTCAATAGCGTTCTTCCTTATGCCTAGATACACCCACACACCAGATTAGAAGTTGGTGCTTCGCTTATTTTTCAAGATATGCAGGTTACAAGGTTCAGACATACATGGCATCAGACATACATGGCGGCGGTCATCTTGGATTTTGACGTGGGTTGCACCCACACACCAAATTCGAATGCGGTCCTTCGCTTACGCACGCACGCTCGCCGCATGCACGCACACACGCACGCCCGCACGCACGCACGGATGGACACACGGACGGAGGGGAAAGCCAGCGTCCCCCTTTCGCTCCGCTGAGAGACGGGGGACAATTATAAAGGGTAATTAAAGGGTTATAAAGGGTAATTCTAAAGAGTAATTCTATAGGGTAATTCTAAAGGGTTATAGATGGGTAATTCTAAAGAGTAATTCTAAAGGGTAATTCTAAAGGGTAATTCTAATATGTAATTCTAAAGGTTAATTCTAAAGAGTAATTCTAAAGAGTAATTCTAAAGGGTAATTAAAGGGTTATAAAGGGTAATTCTAAAGAGTAATTCCAAAGGGTAATTCTATAGGGTAATTCTAAAGGGTTATAGATGGGTAATTCTAAAGAGTAATTCTATAGGGTAATTCTAAAGCGTTATAGATGGGTAATTCTAAAGAGTAATTCTAAAGGGTAATTCTAATATGTAATTCTAAAGGGTTATTCCAAAGAGTAATTCTAAAGGTTAATTTTAATAGGTAATTCTAAAAGGTAATTTGAAAGATTAATTTGAAAGAGTAATTCCATAGGGTAATTCTAAAGGGTAATTCTAATGGGTAATTAAAGGGTTATAAAGGGTAATTCTAAATGGTAATTATAAAGGGAAGTTCTAAATGGTTATAAAGGGTAATTTTAAAGTCTTATAAAGGGAGATTCTAAAGGGTAATTCTAAATCCTTCTAAAGGGTGATTCTAAGGGGTTTCAAAGGGTAATTCCAAAGGGTAATTCTAATGGGATTCGTTTGTTTCTAGGCTTTGCCTATTTCATATTAAAATGCCAATCTGAACGGTTTCCTTCAGACACGGGTGCGATTTCTATTTCTAAAACACTTTTCTTTTTTTTTGTATACAAGATCGAGGCTCATGAAAGAGCTAACATTAATCACACAGAAAGACAAACCGACACATAAAACATATAACATGGGGAGCGGTAGACAAGATGGGGCGAGAGGGGGAGGAACACAAACACAACATCTGAGAGCAGGGACATCGAGCGATCTGTGGGAGGGAGAGGGCTTTGGGGGGGAGAGGCATGGGAAGGGGAGGGGGTGGGAGAGGTATAAAACATATGGACACTGCCAGGACTTCCAGGAAAGAAGTTGGAATTTCAAACAAGGTGGATCTGGGGTGAATTAGTGGGGGTAGAAAATATCAAGGTTTTGGATGGGGAAAGATAAGAGATGGTGGTGAACAGCTGTTTTAAAGACCTGGAGGGAGGAGTGGGTTTGAAGGGAGTGTGGGAGTTTGTTCCAGAGGCGGGAGAAAAGAGGAATGAAAGAGTGAACGTGAGCAGAGAGCCGAGATTTCGGCAGTTTAACCATCAGAGGGTTGCTGGCAGATCTTGTGCGACCTGTAGGAATATTTGGGGGACAAAGCACAGAGAGAGCTGGGGGAGCAAGGCCGGAGAGGAGTCGGTAGAAGACAGAAAGACGACCTACCTGTCTGCGGTGAGTGAGTGAAAGGCCCTCGGAGATAGCTTCATCACGGGAGATTCCAATGATTCTGAAAGCTTTGGTTTCAACAGCGTGAAGCCGGGCTAGGTGTGAGGCAGGAGCACCGGCCCATAGGGGAGAACAGTATTCCATTGAGCTGCGGATGAAAGCCTTGTATGTGGTGAGGAGCTCAGGTGTGTCGAGGAAGGACTTCGCACGACGGAGGATGCCCAGTCGGCGACTGGCTTTGGAGGCCAGCTTGGAAATGTGGTTTTCCCAAGAAAGATCATGGCAGATAGTGAGACCCAAAAGCTTGAGCGACAGAACTTCTTGGAGAGGATTGTTGAGAAAGTAGATGGGAGGGTTGTCCAGTCGATCTTTTCGGAGAGACATAGTAAGAGTGTGAGATTTGTCAGGATTGAAAGACATGTGCCACTTGTTTGACCAGTCTGTGATTTTGTCCAGGTCTTCAGAGAGTGAGGAGGCTGCAGACTGCCGATCTGAGGGAAGAGGCATGGAGCGGCAGAGAGTGGAGTCATCAGCAAAGAGATAGAGAGGATTTTCCAGAGAGTCGGAGAGATCATTGATAAAGACCAGAAAAAGCACAGGGCCCAGAACACTGCCTTGGGGAACTCCAGCCTGAACAGGAAGGGGGGATGAGAGAAATCCATTCAGGGCCACACGTTGTCTACGACCAGAGAGGAAGTCCACAAGCCATGCATGGAGATTTCCATGGATACCATAGGAGGAGAGTTTGGTGAGCAGAGCTGGGACATGATGATGGGACATGATCATTTGTATGGATGTCAATTCCAGAAGTGAGATGTGGACTAACTCGATGAATATAAAATAATCTGAACTAGATTAATATAAAGATTAGAGGAATTCTCAGTTGATCAAGCATTGATATTTATGAATGATGATTC
Organism: Myxine glutinosa; assembly: GCF_964187855.1. NCBI lineage: Eukaryota > Metazoa > Chordata > Myxini > Myxiniformes > Myxinidae > Myxine > Myxine glutinosa. The sequence continues at coordinate 96,208,855 of NC_136263.1, read as the reverse complement.
TTTGACATATTTTTCCAAAACCATCTGAGCCAGTTTCATCCGAGTTGGTACCATGGTAAGCAGTGGGCTTTCTCTGATCCTGTTGCAATGGAATTCCAAACTTGATACCACAATGCTTAGAAATGAAATTTGGATTTTTAAAACTGGAATAAACACAGCCAAGATCGAGATAGTCTTTTAAGGTAAACTCATCTTGTTCACAGTGAAGAGAAAGATCTTCTTTCATATGCAGCAAATGTTGCTGGTGGCATGATTGACTGAGCCTGCAGCTGTGGCATACCTCAATACGTCTGGCAGTAGTTAGGGCAGGAATTTGTAATTTGTTCATGGTGCTGCCGATAACTCGCCTACTCTTCACGAAGGACTCTGTGGTATATTTAACATCTATCAACTTGTCGTGACTTCTAGTTCTATATGCATCATTTTCTACATGAACAGATGGTGCACGCAACAATCAATTCACCAATCTCATTCCTCACATACTGACGTATTCTTAGCTGGCGTGGTTTAAAACCAGGAACAACCAATCAACTCTGATTACATAAGGGAAGCACAGGGGGTGAAGAAGAGGTTTCTATGTGGACTTTCAACTCTTGAGGGGTTTTGAGCTAAAAGGCCGCAATAACGTGGAGTTGGTAAATACTGTACTTCATTGTTCTTTGGTTTCCATTGGGACTATCAGCAGAGTGCTATTTCATCACAGATTCACAACAACCAGACTAACTTTTCTAATTCCTGGGTTTATTTTTTTTCTTCTGCCATTTTCGATCACTCTTTACCCTGTGGAATATTCATTTTTTTAACCACCACTCTGGTCACCCCCGAAGCATTGGTATTTTCCTTTCCTGAAAATCAACATTTCACGACGGGTTTACCTTCGACCAGCTTCTGGGGAGCATTTGCTGCATCTCGGTGGAACATGCACCTTTACTCCCATTTTGCCACGTTCGTTTGAGTGCAACGGAGACGAAAGATTGCCAGAAAGCATCCAACCACCGTATGACCACACTTGATGGTACACATCATTTCTACAAACTAATGCTGGCATACGGGACACCTGTTTAAGGTCAATCCGAGGGATGGCACACATATTGATGAATCACGAAGGAGAACAAGGGGAAGGTGGAGTTAGAATTTGGGATTTGACTCGGGAACTCGGGATTTGACTCCATTCGCGGTTTGTTCCTCTCTATTCGCGAATTTCCATGACTCGGGAACCTATCCCCCCTTTTTCCATTGAAACAATGCCCCACCATTCGTGGTTTCGCAATTCGCGGCATTTTCCAGGAACGTAACCCCCGGGAATAGAATAACGGGGTCCGACAGTATGTGTGTGTGTGTGTGTGTGTGTGTGTGTGTGTGTGTGTGTGTGTGTGTGTGTGTGTGTGTGTGTGTGTGTGTGTGTGTGTATGTATGTGTATATATATATATATATATAGTGCATTCAGAAAGTATTCAGACCTCTTCACTTTTTTCACATTTTGTTATGTTGCAGCCTTATGCTGAAATCGTTTAAATTCATTTTTCCCCTCATTAATCGACACTCAATACACCATAACGACAAAGAGAAAACAGGATTTTAGAAAGTTTTGCAAATTCATTAAAAATAAAAAACTGAAATATACATTGGCATAAGTATTCAGACCCTTTGCTATGACACTTGAAATTTAGCTCAGGTGCCTCCCATTTCTCTTGATCATCTTTGAGATGTTTCTACACCTAGATTGGAGTCCACCTGTGGTAAATTCAATTGATAGGACATGATTTGGAAAGGCACACACCTGTCCATATAAGGTCTCACAGCTGACAATGCATATCAGAGCAAAAACCAAGCCATGAGGTCGAAGGAACTGCCTGCAGAGCTCAGACAGGATTGTGTCGAAGCACAGATCTGGCGAAGCCTACAAAAAAAATCTCTGCTGCATTGAAGGTTCCCAAGAGCACAGTGGCCTCCATAATTCTTAAATGGAAGAAGTTTGGAACAACTAGAACTCCTCCTAGAGCTCGCCGCCCGGTCATACTGAGCAATCGGGGGAGAAGGGCCTTGGTAAGAGAGGTGACCAAGAACCCGATGGTCACTCTGGCTTAGCTCCTGTGTGGAGATGGGAGAAACTTCCAGAAGGACAACCATCACTGCAACACTCCACCGATCTGGGCTTTATGGCAGAGTGGCCAGACGGAAGCCTTTCCTCATTGAAAGACACATGAAAGCCCGCTTGGAGTTTGCAAAAAAGCACCTAAAGGACTCTCAGACTGTGAGAAACAAGATTATGTCCATGGATGTCCGAGCTTGTCGGCTGTTCCATGTGGGAATATACAGAACTAGTACCTCTTAACTGGAATGGTGACCATGAACCCCAGTGACACACAAACACTTGCTGCAAGTGACCTGACCAGCAGGTGGTGCCTGTCACACACCTTTGGTCGTCTGTCATTCTGTGACCCTGAAATCCATTGTCATTTAGATCCTTCATGAGCTTAGATTTCTGTATACAAAAAGGCAGAACCAGCACACCTAATCGGAAATATTGCAAACAATAATGACACAGATGGTTTTCTGACTCCACCATTACTAATGGTAGATGTGCGGACACACTAAGTGTTGGATCAGGAATGATAAGTTCAAATTTCACTTATGAACTGATTGCAATAAAATAAGCTCCACTTGTTGTCTTGTTAATCTATCAAATTGTACAAATATGAAAGAACAAAGAAAACGTTGTGCATTCACTGACTACCAAACAGTACTGGTAAATCTGACGAACAACAAATGGAACCATTTGATCTCTGCACGATTCCAAACGATTGTGGAGTGACTTGGAAGAAAAGGAATTCTGACATTCATGCAATGGATACAAGTATAAGAGCGCAGGGAATTTGGTCAAATGAGAATGTCAAAAAAATCAGCTAAGGGCAAACAAGACAGAAGACATCAATATAAAAATGAAGAGTATTAGAAAAGGTGACCATTGTGAACGCATACCGAGGTATACCAAAGACTTTTAAAATGGTCCGCACTGCTTCCTTGCTTGCCGCTCAACATTTAAAAGGATAGAGCATGGAAAACAACCATAGGTTGGTAATCATCGCACAGGCTTCGATGATCCAAAATGGCCTCTGACTGCAACAAAAATTCCTTGGAAGAGAACACATTGTTATTATTATCTCATTGAAATAGTGAGGACTCTTGGTCTCAAAACATTACAGCAATCTCTTGAAGAAGATGCCATATTGTAAAGAACGTTCATAGAGGAATCCACTCAGGTATATGAGGATGATGATCATGATGGACAACAATATTTGTTGGACACACCGTGCTTTTTTGGAATCGATTTGTATAGACGAGGAAGAACCACTCCTTTCACATCTTCAGACGCACAGGGTTGCTGAGACCGATTTTCCTTTGCTAGAAGGCACAATATTTGATGGGTCTCCACTCCAACACCGGATACTCGATTGACTCAATCTTCCCAGTCAGCTGGTACTCATTTTGCCGACTTCGGAAGGATGACAGGCTGAGTCAACCCACGTCGTGTTAATTCAACGGGTGACAGTACAGGGGCTTGAATTCAGGACCCTAAGATCTCAAGCCAGCCACCTTAACCGTTAAGGCAACACCAAGCTTTTTAAGAGAAGTCTTGGCTTTCAAACAAGAACAGCAGCACTAGTATATTTAATAGAGCCTTTACTGTTTTCATTGCTCCAAAAATAGTTTCCTTCAAAACTTCTAACTTATCGTGCTGTTTACAAGTCTACAGGAAGAAAAACAAAATGTGTGAGACTGAAATGCAAAGTGTATTTTTCTGTTCTTGTTGATTGGATGCCAACACCAATCCAACACCCAATCATTAATGGACCTTATCAAACGAAACACTTAAATGTGCATAGTTTTCCGATGACTCTCAAGCTCTTGCCCATTTCGGTGTGTCACTGTGTGTGTGTGTTAACATTATAAAGTAGGATAATTAATCAGGGCACAGGCCCCTTCAGAGCACAGGGGGGGGGGGGGGGGAAATGCAATGAGCAAGCTGGCTAGTCTCCTGTACTCAGCGAGGCAGCTTCAAACAGTCATACAAGAGAACTTATCGGGAATAGCAAGCGAGTAGAGGATTAGCGAATGTGCCTTGCTCCCTTTCATGCACGCGTTTCTCATGCAGAATGAATCCACCCAGAGCAGCCAGAGTGAACGCTGTGTGCCTGCTGGCCCCACCATGGCCCAGTCTTCCCTGCACCATCTGCCATGTGGCGCACCGCCTAAGCCCTAATCCTGATAGACTGGATGCACCCTGATGGCTGCTCTTATAGTCCGGATGCTCCAGTAGGTGCATGTCAAAATACAGTACATACACACACACACACACACACACACATATATATATATATATATAATCATATATATATATATATATATATATATATATATACACACATATATATATATATATATATATATATATATATATATATATATATATATATACATACATTATATACAGTCACGTGAAAAAGTAAGTACACCCCATGTAAAGTTTTGACTTTTTCAACATATTTCAACATACAGTTATTTGATATTCATTTCAACAATATTGATAGATAAAGGTGATATAATATAACAAATATCATGAAACATTTACATTTTGAAGTCCATTGTATAATTTAAATAAACATAAATGCAAATTTCGCATGTGGAAAAAGTAAGTACACCCCTACATTTATCACTACTTCAAATACCTAAAATTAGAATCAGGTGCACCAGCTGAGGTGAAAATGATTAGAACATCGTTAAAGAGGATCTTGGAGGAACCTGTCTTATTTAAACCTCAGACATTTAGTTTGGTTTGCTCTTTGTTGTTGAAGTCTGCGGCGTCACCATGCCTAAATCAAAAGAGCTCTCTGAGGCCTTCAGAAAGAAGGTTATAGATGCCTACGAGTCTGGGAAGGGATTTAAAAAGATCTCCAAACAATTTGAAATCAATCATTCGACTGTCCGGAAGATCATCTACAAGTGGAGAAGATTCAAAACAACTGCCAACTTTTTCAGGCCAGGCTGCCCCAGCAAGTTCAGCCCGAGAGCAGACGGCAAGATGCTGAAAGAAGTCTCGAAGAACCCCAGAATGTCATCACGGAACCTACAGGTAGCTCTTGCCACTGTTGATGTCAAAGTGCACGAGTCTACAATGAGAAAGAGGCTGCACAAATTTGATCTACATGGGAGGTGTGCCAGGAGGAAACCTCTGCTGTCCAGAAAGAACCTCAGGGCAAGACTAAAGTTTGCCAATGAACACCAAGGCAAAGACCAGCACTTCTAGAACAATGTTGTCTGGACAGATGAGTGAAAGGTAGATCTATTTGGCCACATTACCAGAAGACATGTTTGGTGAAAACCAAAGACAGCATTTGACCACAAGAACCTGATACCAACTGTAAAGCATGGTGGTGGAAATATTATGGTTTGGGGCAGCTTTGCTGCATCAGGGCCTGGGCAGCTCACCATCATAGAATCCACTATGAATTCTTCATTGTAACAGAGGGTGCTTGAGGATAATGTGAGGCCATCTGACGGAAAGTTGAAGCTCAACCGAAGGTGGACCTTGCAACATGACAATGACCCTAAACATACCAGTAAATCCACCAAGGAATGGCTGAAAAGAAAGAAATGGACGGTTCTGGAATGGCCAAGTCAAAGCCCGGATCTAAATCCCATCGAGATGTTGTGGGGGGATTTGAAACGAGCTGTGCATGCAAGAAACCCCTCAAACATCGCACAGCTGAAAGAATTCTGCATGGCGGAGTAGGGCAAAAATTTCTCCCAGTCGATGTCAGAGACTGGTAGACAGTTATAAGAAATGCCTACTTGAGGTTGTTTCTGCCAAAGGGGGCAACACCACCTATTAGAGCCAAGGGTGTACTTACTTTTTCCACATGCAAAATTTGCATTTATGTTTATTTACATTATACAATGGAATACAAAATGTAAATGTTTCATGATATTTGTTATATTATATCACCTTTATCTATCATTATTGTTGAAATGAAGATCAAATATCTATATGTTGAAATATGTTGAAAAAGTCAAAACTTTACATGGGGTGTACTTACTTTTTCACGTGACTGTATTTATATATATATATATATATATATGTATATATATATATATATATATATATATATACACACACAACAGCAGAGAACAGGGGACAACGTGGATCCGTGGGTGGAAGAGGGCTTGGGGGGAGGAGGCATGCGAAGGCGGGGGGGGGGGGGGGGGGGGAAGATAGAAAACACAAGGACACTGCTAGATTGCTAGTACTTCCAGGAAAGAAAGAAGTCGGGATTTCCAAAAAAAAAGTGGATCTGGGTGAATTAACGGGGGTAGAAGAGATCAAGGTTTTGGATGGGGGAAGACAAGAGATGGTGGTGAAAAGCTGTTTTAAAGACCTGGAGGGAGGAGTGGGATTGAAGAGAGTGAGGGAGTTTGTGCCAGAGGTGGGAGAAAAGAGGAATGAAGGAGTGAACTGTGAAGGTGAGCAGAGTCTTGATTTTGGCAATTTCACCAGAAGAGGGTTACTGGCAGATCTTGTGCGACCTGTATGAATATTTGGGGGACAGAGCCCAGAGAGAGCTGGGGGAGCTAGGCCAGATATGAGTCGGTAGAAGACAGAAAGACCACCAACCTGCCTGCGGTGAGCGAGTGTAAGGCCCTCAGAGTTAGCTTCATCGCGGGAGATTCCAATGATTCTCAAAGCTTTGGTTTCAACCGCAGAAGCCGAGCTAGGTGTGCGGCAGGAGCACCAGCCCAGGGGGGAGAACAGTATTCAATTGAGCTGCGGATGAAAGCCTTGTATGTGGTGAGGAGCTCAGGTGTGCCAAGGAAGGACTTTGCACGACGGAGGATGCCTAGTCGGCGACTGGCTTTGGAGGCCAGCTTGGAAATGTGGTTTTCCCAGAAAAGATCATGGTGGATAGTGAGACCCAAAAGCTTGAGTGACAGAACTTCTTGGAGAGGATTGTTCAGAAAGTGGATGGGAGGGTGGTCCAGTCGGTCTTTTTGGAGAGACAGAGTAAGTGTGAGATTTGTCAGGATTAAAAGACATGTTCCACTTGTTTGACCAGTCTGATTTTGTCCAGGTCTGCAGAGAGTGAGGAGGCTGCAGACTGCCAATCTGAGGGATGAGGAATGAAGCGGCAGAAAGTGGAGTCTTTAGCAAAGTCATAGAGAGGATTTTCCAGAGAGTCGGAGAGATCATTGAGGAAGACCAGAAAAAGCACAGGGCCCAGAACACTGCCTTGGGGAACTCCAGCCTGAACAGGAAGGGGAGATGAGAGAAACCCATTCAGGGCCACTAGTTGACTACGACCAGAGAGGAATGACTAACATAGAATATTATGATGACTAACACAATTTGTCATAGACTACCATAGGAATTTCATTTGTGACGGCAAGGTGGATGTTAGCGAGATTTAATGAATGAATTACATGACAATACTAGAACAGCACTCATTAGAGAGAATATACTTCCGCCAGGCTGAACAGTTTACGTTTTGTATCCCACTGATCTGGATTAAGACCTGAATCAAAATCGAATTGGCTTGTTATTGTCACTTTACCCAACTCATCCACCAAGTTTTGTCATAATCCGTCCACAAGTTTTTGAGATATCGTGCTATATATCATTTTGGCCCCGTCTCTCAAAGGTGAAGAATCACTTTAAAGTTCTCAGATGCAGATCTGGATCCGGATCTTCACTAAAATCTAATCATTTCGTCTTTGTCACACACCCAACTTGTCCATCAAATTTCGTCCGAATCCATCCACAACTTTTTGAGATATCCCGTCCAAAACCTAACACACAGGGGTGTTGGTCTACACCTTCGGTGGCAGAGGTAAGAGTCTGGTAGGCATGAGCAAGTGGTGACCCAATTTACACATCCACCATTTTACAAAATGGTCTATTTTCCAGGAGTGGAGTTCTATATCTTGTGAACCATTGCACTTGATCAGATTTGGTGTCAAATTGCTTGTTTTGGGATTATCAAGTCCAACGGAAATGCTTCTGAGATGACCGGGAACAGATTGCACTCTCTCGTCGTGAAGCCATCGTGCTGAACAGATGGAATTGAATTCATGGTGAACAGAGGGTATCCTTGTCCTCAAGCAGTTAAACAACACGTCACAACTTCATCACATAGCGGGATGTTAATTCAGGTGTTGCTTTGGGGTTGATCTTGTTTGTTGAACCTGGTAAAAAGGTTTATCTGAGTTCAGATGAAAGGTAAAACACAGACTGTCAGACATGATCAGGAAAGTGAAAGTGTTGCTTTTCAACTCAACATAATGCCACTTACCAGACTTGTAGCATTGTGGTTAGAACCTCCGCTCTCAGTTTGTGTGGTTTGGAGTTTGTTTCGGAACCTGATCGATTCATATCAAAGACTTCAAAAATTATATATGTTGCTTCCACGCATGATGCCCAGCATTTAGAGGATACAGCATGGACAAAACTCATGGGTTGACATCCTTTTGGGAGGGATTTTCCTCCCTAAACGTGCCCCAGTGACTACAGAGACAAAATCACTGCCACTATATGGTGGTGCTATATGTGGTGCTATATGGTGACCCACTATATGTTCTTAAGAGTATCTTCCCTCATGGTCAGTGGCGGTGTTTGTCTGATGTTAAGTCCTATGTTTTCTGCTGTCACTTTGCCTCCTCCCTGAGTAAGAACATTTATTGTTCACCTCGTTAACCCCACCTCTCACCCTCACCCTCCACCAAGTATGAGTATTAATTGAACCCCATTAATATCCCTCCCCCTTGTCATCCCCCATATACACACATACATCTACTGTCCTTTTGACTGTTAGTTGACGTATTTACTTCCCTGCGTAAAATTACAGGTATCATGACTGTGCTGTATATGAATTAACAAGGGAAATTTTCCCTTGCTGTCAACAAAATAAGCGAAGTAATTGATTAAGTCAACCATATTTAGGTCATCAACTCTCTCTTGGTCATCCCATGCCCCAGGACTTACTAAACAGCGGTTTCAACCTCTACAAGTAATTTTGGAAGAAAATTCAAAGCTTATCTTATTATAAGCTTATATAGACAGTCACGTGAAAAAGTAAGTACACCCCATGTAAAGTTTTGACTTTTTCAACATATTTCAACATACAGCTATTTGATCTTCATTTCAACAATATTGATAGATAAAGGTGATATAATATAACAAATATAATGAAACATTTACATTTTGTAGTCCATTGTATCATTTCAATAAACATAAATGCAAATTTTGCATGTGGAAAAAGTAAGTTCACCCTTGACTCTAATAGGTGGTATTGCCCCCTTTGGCACAAACAACCTCAAGTAGGTGTTTCTTAAAACTGTCTACCAGTCTCTGACATCAACTGGGAGAAATTTTTGCGCACTCCTCCATGCAGAATTCTTTCAGCTGTGCGATGTTTGAGGGGTTTCTTGCATGCACAGCTCGTTTCAAATCCCCACACAACATCTCGATGGGATTTAGATCCGGGCTTTGACTTGGCCATTCCAGAACCCTCCATTTCTTTCTTTTCAGCCATTCCTTGGTGGATTTACTGGTATGTATAGGGTCATTGTCATGTTGCAAGGTCCACCTTTGGTTGAGCTTCAACTTTCCGACAGATGGCCTCACATTATCCTCAAGCACCCTCTGGTACAATGAAGAATTCATAGTGGATTCTAAGAGGGTGAGCTGCCCAGGCCCTGATGCAGCAAAGCTGCCCCAAACCATAATATTTCCACCACCATGCTTTACAGTTGGTATCAGGTTCTTGTGGGCAAATGCTGTCTTTGGTTTTCACCAAACATGTCTTCTAGTACTGTGGCCAAATAGCTCTACCTTTGACTCATCTGTCCAGAGCACATTGTTCCAGAAGTGCTGGTCTTTGCCTCGGTGTTCATTGGCAAACTTTAGTCTTGCCCTGATGTTCTTTCTGGACAGCAAATGTTTCCTCCTGGCACACCTCCATGTAGATCAAATTTGTGCAGCCTCTTTCTAATGGTAGGCTCGTGCACTTTGACATCAACAGTGGCAAGAGCTACCTCTAGGTCCCGTGATGACATTCTGCGGTTCTTAGAGACTTCTTTCAGCATCTTGCGGTCTGCTCTCTGGCTGAACTTGCTGGGGCGGCCTGGCCTGAACAAGTTGGCAGTTGTTTGGAATCTTCTCCACTTGTAGATGATCTTCCTGACAGTCGAATGATTGATTTCAAATGTTTGGAGATCTTTTTAAATCCCTTCCCAGACTCGTGGGCATCCATAACCTTCTTTCTGAATGCCTCAGAGAGCTCTTTTGATCTGGGCATGGTGACGCCGCACACTTCAACAACAAAGAGCAAACCAAACGAAATGTCTGAGGTTTAAATAAGACAGGTTCCTCCAAGATCCTCTCTAACGATGTTCTAATCATTTGCACCTGAGCCGGTGCACCTGATTCTAATTTTAGGTATTTGAAGTAGTGATAAATGTAGGGGTGTACTTACTTTTTCCACATGCGAAATTTGCATTTATGTTTATTTAAATTATACAATGGACTACAAAATGTAAATGTTTCATGATATTTGTTATATTATATCACCTTTATCTATCAATATTGTTGAAATGAAGATCAAATAGCTGTATGTTGAAATATGTTGAAAAAGTCAAAACTTTACATGGGGTGTACTTACTTTTTCATGTGACTGTATATACATATAAACCCTAACCATAACCCTAACAACCCTAACCATAACCCTAACATTTTTTTCCGCGCCATCCCTACATAGAGAGTACTATCGTACTCTTTGATATATTGTGATACACACACATATATATGTATATAGTTTTGGGGGCAATAGCCCCTTTGCCCTCACCTACTTCTGGCATCCTTGCTTGAGAGTAAAGAAGAGGAAAGTTAGGATGGTAGTAAGGCATGAGTGATTCACAAAAATAATATTTGTGCATGCATGGTCTTCTTGGAAAAGTAGTTAGATAGGAAGAGTAAAACTCATGCGATTAGATAGGTAGGTTGTAACAATATTAGGGAAATGTACATTGACAGGAGTGATAGGTAGCTTAGGTATGGATTGGTCATTGCATCCACGAGCAAGTTTGCCATGCCCACATGGGATTCTGAAACAGGGTAGGGATAAAGAAGCTACCTATACTACCTATTACCTACACTATATATGAAGCTACTATGCTACCTAGGAGACGTGCTGAATGGAGAAGGTGGATCAGACTCGGCAACGGTTGCTGTAGTGAGATGTGCATGGAAGAAGTTTCGGGAACTGAGTGGCGTGCTGACGAGGAGGGGAGTGTCGTTGAAGCTGAAGGGAAAGGTGTATGCTGCATGTGTGAGAAGTGTTATGATTTATGGGAGCGAGACATGGGTAATGAACGTAGAGCAGCAACGAAGGCTGGAAAGGGTGGAAATGCGAATGGTTCGGTGGATGTGCAGAGTATCGTTGAGAGAGAGGAAGACAAATGATGAATTGCGAAAGATGACGGGAATAGCGCCTGTGATTGATGCTGTGAAGAGGAACAGGTTGAGATGGTTTGGTCATGTGTTGAGGAAGGATGAAAGTGCCTGGTTGAGAAGAGTGATGGAAATGAATGTAGAAGGAAGTAGAGGACGGGGAAGACCGAGAAAGACTTGGCTAAAGATGGTGGAAGAAGAAATGCGGTCAAGGGGGTTAACAAGGAGAGATGCAGAAAATAGGGCAAAATGGAGAAGATCGTCATGGGGACCGCAAGGCTAACCCCCGCTCTAGCAGGGGAAATGGCCTTAAAATGCCTGTTGTTGTTGTTGTTGTTGTAGAGATAAAGAAGGCAAAATGCAAATGGCGTCTTCTGTCATCGAGCTGACAATCTGGGAGCAACAATTCGCATTTATTGCCATATGTGATGCAATTTAAATGCTCTAATGGCACAACGTGCCCCGTTTGATACTGTTTGTTCATTATATGTAGCTTTCTGATACCTAAAGTCCCTGTTAAAAATTGTATTGCTGTCAAAGGCAGTGACAAATTGCAAATGAATACAGTAGTCGGATGTGTCGTGAATGTGACGTCTGTGAGCAGGTCTTGTCAAAAATGAATGTGATGTTGGGTTTGTTAACTCATTTTTAACACTATTCAAGCTCCCAAAAAAACCATCCTGTGACTTCCAGTTTTCAGTGTCTGCCACACTGTTCTTACACCCACTGCTCCCCCCACCCACATTCCCCACCTATTGCAATTAACTAAACGAGGGGAAAAAGACGTAGTGTCAGAGCCCCCATGTCTTAGTAATTTTGCGATACGGAGTTAAAGGGCTAGCCCATATTATTTTACAAGATTATACTGAAGGAGCCGGGGCTCCCACGTCGATCGGAAGAATGGACGCGACAAAAAGCTAGAATTCATCTGAGTTGCTTTAATGAAATCAAACACTCAGGCACTCTGAAAAACCGTTTATCAGTCAGCAATATATATCTATTCCGCCAGGGGGTTTGCCCAGGCCCGGCGCCAGGGGGCGTGGCCCAGCGTCCCGACTGAGGCCTGGCAAGTTGAGCGCGGGCCTGGGCGTCCTGGACGAGCCCGGCATGGTGATCGCTCCACGTCCTTGATAGGTGCAAGGCGATTGTGAAAACTCAGCGGCAGCCGCTACACACGTCCCCCCAGAATCGACTTGCACCGGCAGGGTCAATTTGAGGGGGGTCCTGATGACCCGGCCGAAGCGACCCCTGGCGGGTCGTGGGAGGGGGTCCGGTGAGGTGGTGGGCGGTCGAGTGGGGGGCACCGTGGACGGGGGACGGCCTCGCCGCGGCGGAAGGGCCACCCGTGGTGGGTGGTCGACGTCCACGTGCGCCGGCTTGAGGCGGTCCACAGCAATCTGGTCCGACCTGCCGCCGATGTCGATGACGAACGACTTGTCGTCCCGTCGCAGCACCCGGAAGGGCCCGTCGTACGGCGGCTGGAGTGGCCACCGATGTGCGTCGTGACGCACAAAAACATACTCCGCTGTGCGGAGTGCTGGGGGGACGTAGGACTGGGGGTCACCGTGGTGGGATGTTGGCACGGGGGCAAACCGTCGGGCGGCCTCCTGGAGGTCCGAGCGCTGGTGAGCTGCGGACCAGGGACTGGTAGCGTCGGGCACAAATTCGCCCGGGACGCGTAGCACCTGGCCATAGACAAGCTCGGCGGTGGATGCCTGGAGGTCCTCCTTGGGGGCCGTGCGAAGGCCCAAAAGGACCCACGGCAGCCGGTCGGCCCACCCGACGTCTTGAAGGCCGGCCATGAGCGCGGCCTTCATGGAGCGGTGGAATCGCTCGCACAACCCGTTTGCTTGGGGGTGGTAGGCCGTAGTACGGTGGAGCTTGATCCCCAGGTTGCGGGCGACCGCGCCCCACAGCTCGGAGGTGAACTGTGGACCGCGGTCTGACGAGATGTCCGCCGGTGCGCCGAAGCGGGCGACCCAGGTGGCGATGAAAGCCTGCGCCACGTCGGCGGTGGTGGTGGAGACGAGGGGAACGGCCTCCGGCCACCTGGTGGTCCTGTCCACCATGGTGAGCAGGTGTGTGAACCCCCGTGACGGGGGGAGGGGGCCCACCAGATCCACGTTGACGTGGTCGAAACGTCGTTCGGGCACGGTGAAAGGTGCCAGCGGGGCCTGGGTGTGTCGGTGGACCTTGGCCCGTTGGCAGGCCGTGCAGGCGCTGGTCCAATCGCGGACGTCCCGACGAAGGCCGTGCCAGACGAAACGCGCCGACACCAGCTTCTGGGAAGCTTTCCGGCCCGGGTGGGAAAGGCCGTGGAGGGAGGCGAAGATGCGGCGTTGCCAGGCGACGGGCACGATGGGGCGAGGCTGGCCTTGGGAGACGTCGCAGAGCAGGACAGTGTCCGCGCAGGGGATGTCGGCCAGGCGGAGGCCCGTGTCCGCCGCCCGGAGGGCTTGCACCGTGGTGTCGGTGGTTTGGTCCGCCGCCATAAGCGCAAAATCCACGCCCAGGTGGACCGCGTTCGCGCTGGCCCGGGAAAGACAGTCGGCCACGGCGTTGTTTTTGCCGGCGACGTGCCGGATGTCCGTGGTAAACTCCGACACGGCGGAGAGGTGGCGCTGTTGGCGGGCCGACCATGGCTCCGTGACCTTGGCCATGGCGTAAACCAACGGCTTGTGGTCGACGAACGCCGTGAAAGGTCGGCCCTCCAGGAGGTGGCGGAAATGGCGGACGGCCAGGTGTAGACCGAGGAGCTCCCGGTCAAACGTGCTGTATTTGAGCTCGTTCGGCCGGAGCTGCCGGCTGAAAAAAGCGAATGGCTGCCAAACCCCGTTCACCCATTGCTCATGTACGGCGCCCACCGCGTAGTCGGAGGCATCCGTGGTGAGGGCGATGGGAGCGTTGAGCACCGGGTGAGCGAGCAGTGTTGCGTCGGCGAGGGCCCGCTTTGAGCCTTGGAAGGCCGCATCCATTGCTGCGGACCAGGCGATGTCGTGCTTGGCCGGCATGCCCCGGAGGGCTTCGTAGAGGGGCCGCATGAGCTGAGCAGCGTGGGGCACGAAGCGGTGATAAAAATTCACCATTCCCAGGAATTCCTGCAGGGCCTTTATGGTGCGGGGACGCGGGAACGTGGTGATGGCCTCGACCTTGGTTGGCAGCGGCACGGCCCCGTTCTTGGTGATGTGATGGCCCAAAAAATCAACGGCCGTCGTGCCGAAGTGGCATTTGGCCGGGTTGACGATGAGGCCATGCTCGCTGAGGCGCTCGAACAGTGTCCGGAGGTGGAGGAGGTGCTCGGCCCGGGACGTGCTGGCGACGAGGATGTCGTCCAGGTAAACGAAAAGGAACGGCAGGTCACGCAGCACGCCGTCCATCAAGCGCTGGAACGCCTGAGCCGCGTTCTTGAGACCAAACGGCATCCGCAAGAATTCGAATAAGCCGAACGGCGTGATGACTGCCGTTTTAGGGACGTCGGCCGCCCTGACAGGTACCTGGTGATATCCCCGTATGAGGTCAATTTTCGAAAAAATGACCCGTCCCGCCAGACGGGCGGAGAAGTCTTGGATATGCGGGATCGGGTACCTGTCGGGGGTGGTAGCGTCATTGAGACGGCGGTAGTCGCCACACGGGCGCCATCCACCCCCCGGCTTTGGCACGATGTGCAGTGGCGAGGCCCACGCGCTATCGGAGCGCCGCACGATGCCGAGGTGCTCCAACGCGTCGAATTCGGCCTTCGCTACGGCGAGCTTGGCTGGGTCGAGGCGGCGGGCCCTGGCGTAGACCGGCGGGCCCGTGGTTGGTATGTGGTGCTCGATCCCATGCCGTACTGCGACGGCCGAAAACGTCGGCCGCGTGAGGGCCGGGAACTCCGTGAGCAGGCGAGCAAACTCGTTCGCCGCCGGGACGGCGCATGCCAGCTCGGTCGGCGCGGAGCTGCTCAATGTGCATACCAGGGAGCTGAAGGTTTCAGCGTTGATTAAACGACGCCGTTGGACGTCCACCAGCAGTCCGTGTGCGCAGAGGAAGTCGGCGCCTAGCAGAGCCACGGGCACGTTGGCGGTTACAAACGTCCAAGCAAAGCGTTGGCCGCCGAAGCAGAGGGTGACGTTGCGCGGGCCGAAGGTGCGGATAGTCGATCCGTTGGCCGCAACTAAGGAGGGGCCGCAAACCGCGGATTGCCTGTCCTGGTCAGAGGCGGGTATGACGCTCAGTTGGGCGCCGGTGTCGCACAGGAAGCGCCGTCCGGACGCTTTATCCGTGATGAACAGTAAGTTGCCCGTGTGGCCGGCGCTCATGGCTGGTAATGAACGCCGGCCCGGCCGTTTCCCGGCCTGCCGAAGGTGCACGGGGGTCGGCATGTCCGGGCCTTCTGTCCGAACCTGGCATGATAGTAACACCACGCTTGGTCAGGTGGAGGCCTCGGTCGTCGTGCCGGAGGTGGTCGGCTCGGTAGAGCGGCCGCCAATGGCGTCGGCAGTTCGGCCGTCGACCGTGCCGGGTGCTCGGGCGCCCTGGGTGTTGCGTCGGACGGCGGTGGGTCCCATGTCGCCGCTACGATGCGCTGTCCTGCGGCGGAGATCTTGTCGGCTTCTCTGGCAAGGGCCCGGGGATCTGTGATCGTCGTGCTTGCCAGGGCGAGGCGTACCGGGTTAGGCAGCTGACGGAAGAACAGCTCCCGGAACAGGAATGCCGGAGAGTGCTCGCCGAGCAGTGAAAGCATGTAGTCCATGCGCTCGGAAGGGCGCGTGTCGCCGAGCTCAGGCAGATCGAGCAGGCGCCGTGCGCGTTCCGCCGATGGGAGGGCGAAAGCATCGAGGAGCAGCTTCTTAATCGCGCCGTATTTGTCAGCGGCTGGCGGGCTTTCGAGGAGGCTCAGGGCGCGGGCCACGGTAACCGACCCGAGCGCAGCTACCACATGGTGGAAGCGGGTGTCGTCGGCCGTGATGCCTCGCAGGGCGAACAGGGACTCCGCCTGTGCGAACCAAACCGCCGCGTGAGCCTCCCAGAAGGTAGGCAGTTTAAGGGCGACTGCCGTGTCCATGTCGATTGGTCACCAATGAAGGAGCCGGGGCTCCCACGTCGATCGGAAGAATGGACGCGACAAAAAGCTAGAATTCATCTGAGTTGCTTTAATGAAATCAAACACTCAGGCACTCTGAAAAACCGTTTATCAGTCAGCAATATATATCTATTCCGCCAGGGGGTTTGCCCAGGCCCGGCGCCAGGGGGCGTGGCCCAGCGTCCTGGCTGCGGCCTGGCAAGTTGAGGGCGAGCCTGCCCGGGCAAGCCCGGGCATGCCCGGGCGTCCCGACTGAGGCCTGGCAAGTTGAGCGCGGGCCTGGGCGTCCTGGACGAGCCCGGCATGGTGATCGCTCCGCGTCCTTGATAGGTGCAAGGCGATTGTGAAAACTCAGCGGCAGCCGCTACAATACTTTATATTACTTTGGTCGGATTCCAAAACAAAATCTTCTGCATATGTTTACTTTTGTAGCGGTTACCGCTGGATGTACATAATCGCCTTGCACCGGCCAGAACACGGCCAGACGCGCCTCTCCCGGGCATGCCCGGACTCACTGTTCCCGGGCACGCCCGAACCTCCCGGGCACGCCCGGTCTCGTCTTTCCCGGGCATGCCCGCTCTCGCCTTTCCAGGGCTCGCCCAGAGCGTCCGGGCATGCCCGCTATCGTCTTTCCAGTGCTCGCCCAGAGCGCCCGGGCACGCCCAGCCTCGACTTGCCAGGCCGCAGCCAAACACGCCCGGGCAGGTCCAGACTCGCCTTTCCAAGGCTCGCCCTTGATACCCGGGCATGCCCGGTATAGCTTTTGCCGGGCAAACTTCCCGACATAAATGTGTATATATATTGTTGCCCGAAAAACGGGCTTGTCAGAATATCTGAGCTGTTTTGTTTCAATAAAGCAACTCGGACGAATTCCGTCTTTGGTCGCGTCAATTCTTTCGACTCGCGTTGGAGCGCAGTTCCTTCATTGGTGACCTACCGACATGGATACGGCAGTGACGCTTAAACTGCCTACCTTCTGGGAGACTCACGCGGCTGTTTGGTTCGCCCAGGCGGACTCCCAGTTCGCCCTGCGAGGCATCACCGCGGACGACACCCGCTTCCACCATGTTGTGGCGGCGCTCGGTTCCACCACCGCGGCCCGCGCCTTGAGCCTCCTCCAGCACCCGCCGGCTGCTGACAAATACGACGCGCTGAAGACGCTCCTCCTCGGCGCTTTCGCCCTCTCACCGGCAGCACGCGCACGGCGCCTGCTTGACCTGCCCGAGCTCGGCGACACGCGCCCGTCCGAGCGCATGGACTATATGCTCTCGTTGCTCGGCGAGCACTCTCCGGCATTCCTGTTCCGGGAGCTGTTCCTCCATCAGCTGCCTAACCCGGTACGCCTCGCCCTGGCTGGCACGTTGATCACGGATTCCCGCGCCCTCGCCAGGGAAGCCGATAAGATCTCCTTGGCGGGCCAGCACATCGGCGCGGTTACCTGGAGCCCGCCGCCGTCCGAGGCGACGCCCACGACGCCCGAGCGCCCTGCGCGGTTGGAGGCCGAACTGCCGGTGCAACTGGCGGCCGCCACGCCGCACCGCCCGCTTCCGACACGACGGCCGGGGCCTCCACCTGACCGGGCATGGTGTTATTACCACGCCAGGTTCGGACACAAGGCTCGGACGTGCCGGCCCCCGTGCACTTTCGGCAGGTCGGGAAACGGCCGGGCCGGCGTTCATTCCCAGCCATGAGCGCCGGCCACTCGGGCAACTTGCTGTTTATTCGGGACAAAGCGTCTGGACGGCGTTTCCTGTGCGACACCGGCGCCCAACTGAGCGTCATACCTGCCTCCGAGCAGGACAGGCTGGACGCAGTTTGCGGCCCCTCTTTGGTCGCTGCTAATGGCTCGGCCATACGCACTTTCGGCCCACGCGTCGTCACCCTCTGCTTCGGCAGCCAGCGCTTTCAATGGACTTTTGTTACCGCCAGCGTCCCCGTGGCTTTGCTGGGCGCCGACTTCCTCTGCGCGCACGGGCTGCTGGTCGACGTCAAACGACGTCGCCTTGTCCACGCCGAGACCTTCAGCTCCCTGGCGTGCACAATGAGCAGATCCGCGCCGACCGAACTGGCGTGCGCCCTCCCGGCAACGAACGAGTTCGCTCGCCTGCTCGTGGAATTCCCGGCCCTCACGCGGCCGACGTTTTCGGCCGTCGCGGTACGGCACGGGATCGAGCACCACATACCCACTACGGGCCCGCCGGTCTACGCCAGGGCCCGCCGCCTCGACCCAGCCAAGCTCGCCGTGGCAAAGGCCGAATTCGACGCGTTGGAGCACCTCGGCATCGTGCGGCGCTCCGATAGCGGGTGGGCCTCGCCACTGCACATCGTGCCAAAGCCGGGGGTGGATGGCGCCCGTGTGGCGACTACCGCCGTCTCAATGACGCTACCACCCCCGACAGGTACCCGATCCCGCATATTCAGGACTTTTCCGCCCGTTTGGCGGGACGGGTCATCTTTTCGAAAATTGACCTGATACGGGGCTACCACCAGGTACCTGTCCGGGCGGCCGACGTCCCGAAGACGGCCGTCATCATGCCGTTCGGCCTGTTCGAATTTTTGCGGATGCCGTTTGGCCTCAAGAACGCGGCCCAGGCGTTCCAGCGCTTGATGGACGGCGTGCTGTGCGACCTGCCGTTTCTTTTCGTCTATCTGGACGACATCCTCGTCGCCAGCACGTCCCGCGCCGAGCACCTCCTCCACCTCCGAACACTGTTCGGTCGCCTCAGCGAGCACGGCTTAATTGTCAACCCGGTCAAATGCCACTTCGGCGCGACGACCGTTGACTTTTTGGGCCACCGCATCACCAAGACCGGGGCCGTGCCGCTGCCGACCAAGGTCGAGGCCATCACCACGTTCCCGCGTCCCCGTTCCATCAAGGCCCTCCAAGAGTTCCTCGGCATGGTGAATTTTTATCACCGATTCGTGCCCCGCGCTGCTCAGCTCATGCGGCCCCTTTACGAGGCCCTCCGGGGCAAGCCGGCCAAGCATGACATTGTTTGGTCCGCGGCCATGGACGCGGCCTTCGCCAGTGCCAAACGGGCCCTCGCCGACGCAACGCTGCTGGCTCACCCGGTGCTCAACGCGCCCATCGCCCTCACTACGGACGCCTCCAACTACGCGGTGGGCGCCGTCCATGAGCAATGGGTGGACGGGGTTTGGCAGCCACTCGCTTTTTTCAGCCGGCAACTCCGGCCGAACGAGTTAAACTACAGCACGTTCGACCGCGAGCTGCTCGGGCTATTCCTGGCCGTTCGCCATTTCCGACACCTCCTGGAGGGCCGCCCGTTCACGGCTTTCATCGACCACAAGCCGTTGGTCTACGCAATGGCTAAGGTCACGGAGCCGTGGTCGGCCCGCCAGCAGCGCCACCTCGCCGCCGTGTCGGAGTTCACCACGGACATCCAGCACGTCGCCGGCAAAGACAACGCCGTGGCCGACTGCCTTTCGCGGGCCAGCGCGAACGCGGTCCACCTCGGCGTGGACTTCACGCTCATGGCGGCCGACCAGACCACCGACGCCTCGGTGCAGGCACTCCGCGTGGCGGACACGGGCCTCCGCCTGGCCGACATCCCCTTCGCGGGCACCGTCCTGCTCTGCGACGTCTCCCAGGGCCAGCCTCGCCCCATCGTGCCCGTTTCCTGGCAGCGCCGCATCTTCGCCTCCATCCACGGCCTTTCTCACCCGGGCCGGAAAGCTTCTCAGAAGCTGGTGTCGGCGTGTTTCGTCTGGCACGGCCTTCGACGAAACATCCGCGACTGGGCCAACGCCTGCACGGCCTGCCAGCGAGCCAAGGTCCACCGCCACACCCAGGCCCCGCTGGCACCTTTCGCCGTGCCTGAACGGCGTTTCGACCACGTCCACGTGGACCTGGTGGGTCCCCTGCCCCCCTCGCGGGGGTTCACCCACCTGCTCACCATGGTGGACAGGACCACCAGGTGGCCGGAGGCCGTGCCCCTCACCTCCACCACCACCGCCGACGTGGCGCAGGCGTTCATCGCCACCTGGGTCGTGCGCTTTGGCGCACCAGCGGACATCTCGTCCGACCGCGGCTCACAGTTCACGTCTGAGCTTTGGGGCGCGGTCGCCCGTTCGTTGGGGGTCACGCTGCACCGCACCACGGCCTACCACCCCCAAGCCAATGGGTTGTGCGAGCGGTTTCACCGCTCCATGAAGGCCGCACTCATGGCCGGCCTTCAGGACGACGGTTGGGCCGACCGGCTGCCGTGGGTCCTTTTGGGCCTTCGCACGGCCCCCAAGGAAGACCTCCAGGCGTCCGCCGCCGAGCTCGTCTACGGCCAGCCACTCCGCGTCCCGGGCGAATTCGTGCCTGACGCTACCAGTCCTTGGTCCGCCGCTCGCCAGCGCTCGGACCTCCAGGAGGCCGCCCGACGATTTGCCCCCGTGCCGACGTCCCGCCATGGTTGCCCCCAGTCCTACGTCCCCCCGGCGCTTCGCACAGCGGAGTACGTCTTTGTGCGTCATGACGCGCACCGGGGGCCACTCCGGCCGCCGTACGACGGGCCCTTTCCGGGTCCTGCGACGGGGCGACAAGTCTTTCATCGTCGACTTCGGCGGCCGGCCGGACCGGATTTCTGTGGACCGCCTCAAACCGGCGCACATGGACGTCGACCGACCATCACGGTTGGCCCTTCCTCCGCGGCGAGGCCGCCCCCCGTCCACAGTTCCCCCCGCTCGACCACCCACCACCACGTCAGACCCCTCCCCACGACCCTCCAGGGGTCGCTTCGGCCGGGTCATCCGGACCCCCCTTAAATTGACCCTGCCGGTGCAGGTCGATTCTGGAGGGGCGTGTGTAGCGGTTACCGCTGGATGTACATAATCGCCTTGCACCGGCCAGAACACGGCCAGACGCGCCTCTCCCGGGCATGCCCGGACTCACTGTTCCCGGGCACGCCCGAACCTCCCGGGCACGCCCGGTCTCGTCTTTCCCGGGCATGCCCGCTCTCGCCTTTCCAGGGCTCGCCCAGAGCGTCCGGGCATGCCCGCTATCGCCTTTCCAGGGCTCGCCCAGAGCGTCCGGGCATGCCCGCTATCGCCTTTCCAGGGCACGCCCAGAGCGTCCGGGCATGCCCGCTATCGCCTTTCCAGGGCTCGCCCAGAGCGTCCGGGCATGCCCGCTATCGTCTTTCCAGTGCTCGCCCAGAGCGCCCGGGCCCGCCCAGCCTCGACTTGCCAGGCCGCAGCCAAACACGCCCGGGCAGGTCCAGACTCGCCTTTCCAAGGCTCGCCCTTGATACCCGGGCATGCCCGGTATAGCTTTTGCGGGGCAAACTTCCCGACATAAATGTGTATATATATTGTTGCCCGAAAAACGGGCTGGTCAGAATACCTGAGCTGTTTTGTTTCAATAAAGCAACTCGGACGAATTCCGTCTTTGGTCGCGTCAATTCTTTCGACTCGCGTTGGAGCGCAGTTCCTTCACTTTTATGTTTTGTCCTTATGCCAAGTTTGAACAAAATTGGGCCATGCATGTCCGAGAAATGGCTAAGGACGTGTTCAGCATCAGGTTTTTACTAGTAAATGGCCGCCAGCCATATTTGATTGAATTGTGAAACAAAATGATGTGCACATGTATACCATCATGTGTTGTCTTTGTGTCACGTTTGAACAAAAGTGGTCCATACATGTCAGATATAGCTGCAGACGGACGGGCGGACGGACGGCCACACGGACCAGATGAGACAAAATCCATAAGCCCCCATTTCAGACTAAGTTGTCGTTGTGCACTCATCAGGTGAAATTCGCACAAAGTGAATGACACCTATATCGGCCATCTATCAACAACATCAATTCCGATTGGATGCTCTCTGCTGACATCATCGCCTCCCAATGCTCTCGGTTGGAGGAACCTGTTCAGTGTTCAGCGGTCCAATTGGAGGTTGCAGAGTCTGGGGCGGGGCCACTATACGGCCATTGCAGAATCCTCTTCTTGTCAACATCTGTGACTGACACGAGTTTGTGCTCCTCTTCTTCTTTGCACAAATAAGCAAAGTGAAAGGAAAAACTCTTTTCGCAGACGTAACATCGGATCCATGAAATAGTTAATAGGTAAATGTCGCTTCTCGTATTCGGAGATGTACGTGTTATACTTCGTCCACTACTCAATATCTTGAACGTATCCACACTATACTGTTCAGCACAGTTTGGTTTGTCAATCAAATGCCGTCGAATAGCAGATGCACACGACGTTGAGATCGATGCTGGACCTTCCTACAAGCACGTACCGGCTGTATTCCCGGTACCACTAGTGTACCTCCTGATGGACAATGGGATGTGCTGCTTGATTCTGTCTGTCGAGGTCTGGGTAGTTCTGCCTTATGAAAACAACATTTTTACTTATCCAGCGTCTTTTTTTCACTTTTTGGTTGTTCCCCTATTATTTCCCATTTTCTCCCAGTCCCCTTGACGTTTAACCCTTGAACCCTGATCCTTCCTCTTGTGAGGGTCATTCTCACGCCACCTGCTCTCTGACCCCTGACACGCCCTGGAACATGCGCCTCTGACTTACTCAAGCATCACTCCTATCCAGTCTCTCTATCCCTGACAAAGGGTAAACACCCGGAATGTAAGCTTCTTCATTCCCATTCCATCAACAAAACCAGCAGCATTTAAAGCAAAGCTACAGATGGATCTGTGCAACTTTGGTGAGGAAATACTCCTTCAGACATGACATTCAAAAGTCAGAATAATATCTACTTCATGTTTTGCAACTTAATGCCCCCTGTAAAACATGGGATGAACTCCGATGTCTCTGGAACAAGACCAAACACAATTAGTCTCTTTGTGATCTGCCAACGACATCACACCCACTACGCAGTTATTCCCAGTGATGCTTCTCCTGTTCAGGTATTAATACACAAATTTGCTGATTGACCATGTTGAGCTGCCTGATCCATGCAACCTTTGGTGGCAAGAATCCATGAATATGCTCATGCCAAACAAATGCTTACTCGGTATATTCCCGTGAGCTACGGTTGTCGTACATAGCTGCCTGAATAAATTAATGCGCAGCAAAATGCACGTGTAGCAAAATAGAGTGTTGGCTCGGAATCTTTCCAGAGATGTGAGAACGTGTGTAATAACATCCGACGGTACATTACAGCGATGCGAAATTGCAAGAAGTAAGTTACATTTGTTATCATTAAAGTTTAATTTCAATATGGTATTTATGGGCATGTTATCTTTGATCACATTACAAAATGAAACAGTAATTCATTCATTGATGCTTGTCCTGAATGGTGAAATTCTAAATTACTGATACAATCTTTGAACTAGAAAATAGAATTCTACGCGAATGCGTCGATGGATATGACTCCGCCTGTGTCGGATATCAACCCGTTATGTTACATCTCAATTGATGCTCACGTAAAAAAAAATTAAAGGTCACATGATGGAGGACACGCGACAACATCAGATGCTTGTAACACAAGTTATGGTTTGCAAAATTATTTTTAAAAGGGTACGTGACCTTTGACCTAATGACCTCAAAATTGAATCATTTCACCTTTATATTACAGTAACTTAGTCCATACTTGTGCCAAGTTTGATTGAAAGTCCTTCTGTGGCTCACACGTTATTACGGTACAAACATGATTTTCAATTAAAGGTCACATGATCTTTGACCTTTGATCATCTGAACCCAAAATGTAATAGGTTTATCTGTGTTTTGCGGTCTATACTTGTGCCACATTTAGTTGAAAAACATTAAGTAATTCAAAAGTCAAAGCGGTAAGAGATTTTTTAGTTATATGTCAAATGACCTTAGACTTTTTTTTTTTGTTGTATACAAGATCGAAGCTCGTGTAAGAGCTAACATTAATGACAAAAAACAAACGGACACATAAGACAAAATAAAGGGAGCGGGAGACAAAATGGGGAGAGAGGGGGAAGCACACAAGTACAACAGTAGACAACAGGGACATCGGGAGATCTGTGGGAGGGAGAGGGCTTGGGGGAGGAGGCGTGGAAAGGGGGGAGAGGTTAAAAAAAAAAAAAAACACATGGAAACAGCTAGGACTTCCAGGAAAGAAATCGGTATTTCAGAAAAGTGGATCTGTACTGGGGTGAATTAACGGGGGTAGAAAAGACCAAGGTGACCTGACCTGAGAAAAATCAAGACCTTTTTTTTTTTTTTGTATACAAGACCGAGGCTCGTGAAAAAGCTAACATTAATCACACAAAAAGTCAAACCGACACATAAAACACAAAATAAGGGGAGCGGTAGACAAGATGTGGAGAGAGGGGGAAGGACACAAACACAACATTTGAGAGCAGGGACATCGAGAGAAATGTGGGAGGGAGAGGGCTTGGAGGTAGGTGGGAGCGGTATAAAACATATGGACACTGCAAGGACTTCCAGGAAAGAAGAGAGCGTTTGAACCTAAAATCTAATCATTTCATCTTTGTATGACAATCCATGCTTATGCCAAGTTTGGTTTGAATCCAGTCGGTGGTTCAAAAGTTATAATGGTAATAAAAAAAACTTATAACAGACGAATGGATGCACATGCACATGGATGGACAGCAGAACAGATAACCTGAAAGAGCAAGTTCTGATAACCTCTGGCCTTCAGCTGCAGGAGGCATAAAGATTGCCAAACATAAAAGGTATTAATTACAAGGATGTGAAAAAGTATCTGAGGAAATTTTCAGCCATTAAAGCAGACACTGTATCTCATTAAGTTACCATACTTGGTGGCTTAGGGGTTAGGGCGTCTGCCCGAGTCTGGGATGTCAGCGGTTCGCACCCTGGCCGAGTCAAACCAAAATCTTCAATGGTACATTCGTGGTTGACACATCGAGTAGAATAGGCAATGAGCCAGACCCCCCAAATTGACCGGTCGGTACCATACAGATGGAGTAAGGCTCATTGTGATTTTTAGCAAGATATATGTCCCTAGATATGAAAAAAAAGTGATAGCAGTGTATAACTCTCGGCCATCTCTGTGTTATCACCCGAAATATTATTATACGCCCACTTCGCTTCGCCAAAAAATGTGATATTTGCTAAAATTGGAATAAATATGTTTTTAAGGACCACAGAGTGCCAATAATTTGCATACTGGATGCCAACTAATATAGTAATAGAAATATAGAACATTTGTGGGGGTTATTTATCAAATTTTTGATATAATGACAAAAAATATGTTAAATTTAGTGAAAAAGTGGTGGAAATCGCTTCGAGTTCAGAATTCACATTGTACATTTTTGTCAATATTTCAAAAATGAAAACTCCCAGAGTAACATTTGACCCCTCAAAATCTTCGCAAGGAACCACTGCATTGGAATATATCATTACTTTGTAATATGGTGGTTGTTTGGGGCACATATTTTGGTAAAGTTCAAAATATGTTCAACCATACCCCCTAATTTTGATATTATAGGTGCTAAAGGGTTAAACATTACTGTATTTGCATCTGTATTACCCAACTAAATTGTTATTTCCTTTTGTCATTCCAGGTAATGTGGTGGTGGTGGTGTTAGTGCTTGCCCAGTATTGCTAGTACAATCGCAATGGAAGAACAAACCAGAGATGAGGCCGAAGTGCCAACTGGAAGACATTGTATCATTCACAAGGAATCACTGAGTATTGATCCAAATGAACAACTTACCAGTCCACACAGTTTTGAATCATGGATGATATATTCATGAATCATGGATGATGACAAAGTAATGATATATTCCAATGCAGTGGTTCCTTGCGAAGATTTTGAGGGGTCAAATGTTACTCTGGGAGTTTTCATTTTTGAAATATTGACAAAAATGTACAATGTGAATTCTGAACTCGAAGCGATTTCGACCACTTTTTCACTAAATTTAACATGTTTTTTGTCATTATATCAATATTTTGATAAATAACCCCCACAAATGTTCTATATTTCTATTACTATATTAGTTGGCATCCAGTATGCAAATTATTGGCACTCTGTGGTCCTTAAAAACATATTTATTCCAATTTTAGCAAATATCACATTTTTTGGCGAAGCGAAGCAGGCGTATAATAATATTTCGGGTGATAACACAGAGATGGCCGAGAGTTATCCACTGCTATCACTTTTTTTTCATATCTAGGGACATATATCTTGCTAAAAATCACAATGAGCCTTACTCCATCTGTATGGTACCGACCAACCCCCTTGGCTCATAGCCTAGAAGGGCTGTATCAGGTTTCTGAGCAATTTGTTCGTAAATAAGGGACGAGTAGGGATCCGTTTTCAGGAGGCAAACCTCGCCCCCCCCCCGACCCACTGGGAGCCGCCATGATCCGAAATCGGAAAATCTAAGACCGAGCGATCATGTGGACCATCCAGTAAATGGGTTGTATCGGGTTTCAGAGCAATATATTGGTAAATAAGGGACGAGTATGGATCTAACATTTGGGGGATAACACCCTCCCACGCCCTGAGCCCCCATGGTCCAAAATCGAAAAATCTAAGCCCGAGCGATTGTGCGGTCTGCTGTCTTGTATTCGTGTGTCAAGTTTCAGAACAATCAGCCTGGTGATAAGGTAGGAGTAGAAAATTGACGGACAGACCGACAACCGGCCGGACAGACATCCGAACATCACAGCCCATTTTATATGTTCCTCTCTTAGAAAATCGAGATGAGATGACCTAATAATAATGTTAAGGCGATTTAAAGGTGTGGCATGACATCAATGCTGTGATGTCTTTCTCTCATTGCAAACTAGCAACATATTTCACCATAACTGCAGGCAAGCAGTTCAAATGGTGAGTGTCACCATACAGTGCAATGGTGGAAAAGGTGAAACTGAAAAAGGTGAAAAAGGGAAAGAAGGTTCGACTCGGTGGGGGTGGGAAAAGGTGGGGGGGGGGGGGGAGTAGTTAAGGGAAGAGAAGAGGATGTATGCAACTTACATGGAGGTGGGGGTCAAATTGCTTTAATGCATGCATACATGTAATCACACAAGCATATGATTACATGTATGAACATTACACGTAAACGTATGAACATGAAAAGCACGCTGAGTTCTGCATGAGGTTCAGTCATCTTCTGGCCTGGAGGGTTATCGGGGCCGGGTGGATGCCACAACACCCCAACCGGGGGATGGATTGGAGTCCTTGCTGCACAGGTGCAGTGGTTCAATGCAAGAAGGGGTAACAATAGGCGGGGTCCGAGTAATGGAGCCGGACCGGGTATTTATTGGGGAAGGTCTGTCGGGGCCAGAACTGATTGGTGATGGGGATGAGCATGATTTGATCCAGCGGTTGGAGACCTGGGACAGTCCCATGGGGGTAGAGTTTTACCAGGCCCAAAGGAGCCTAAGAGAAGAGGTGAGTCGTCCGAGGAGGCAGTTGAGGTGACAGAGGGGACCCTCACCATGAACATAAATTGGGTACAGGAGGCTCCGAAATTGAATAACCAGTTGGGCGGAGTGTTTTGGCTCCGAGCTGGATTTCAACCTGGGAGAGTCGGGAGATAGAGCCTCAGACGAATTGGTCCCCGTAGGGAATTTGGAACAACTGCAGGGAGGGGCAGAACAACCTGGAGGGATTGGTACCTGCAGCTGTAGTTATTGGATGCACAAGGCCAAAAATTTTAAAATAAAATCTAAAATAAAATTAAAATGGGAATTGGATTTGGAGCAGCCATGGTGGGAGTTGGTCCCTGGGCTGCGGAATGTGGACCAGGAGAGGTCATTGGGGATGGCCTCAGGCAAAAGTTGCCCCTTTCGAAATTTGGTGAATGGTGAGGCCAGCCAGCTGGGGGGGGTGGAGGGGGGCTGTGCTGGCGAGATTTGGACGTGGGGTCCAGCCATGGGTGTCGTGGTACGACCTGGGCCCCAAGGGAGGTCTGGTGGAGTGTGGCATCCCTTGTCCGTCAGGGCGCCGCCCGAGCGTATGGCTCGGGCTGGCAGGGTCACTGGGCCCTGGTGGGGGTTACGACCTCCAGGAGGTCCGAGGTGGTTTCTCAAGCCTGGGATGGCATATACTATATTGAGGACCCCCAGTGGGAGGTGTTGTGGGTCGCGCTTTGGTGGTGGCATCGCGGACGGCCAACATGGGCCTGATGTGGTGACCGCCTGGGCATGCGTCCTGGCACCCTCTCCCTGGGACTCTGGGACAGCAAGCATGTGGTGACCTGCCCTGCTGTGCTGGTCTATGGACGCTGGTCGAACCGCATGGACAGGAATGAGATAGCCCATCGGACAACCATTGGGGCATCTGTGGAACATGATGGTGAGAATGATCTTCCACAGATGTTCTGCTATGATTTGTGGACTCTCGGTTTGGGAAGAGAGCCATGGGATTGTTGAATCGGGAGAGTGTAACATGCCGAGCATATGGGCCATGCTCGTCTGGCATGTGTATGGAGAAGCACCCTTCCTTGGTGAGTTTAGTAAAATGTGAAAAATGTTTGGCATGTGTAATCTGAGGGTTAGATGCAAATTTAAGTGTGAATTTTGTGAAGAGAAATGGTGGACACTGTATAGTGGCACCATTATTGACCAAGTGTGTTAGACCAAAGTGTTGGAGGCTGGGAAAAAATTGACAGATTAGCAAGCCACAGCCTTCAATTGGCTGTAGGGGCGACTGTGCCAATATTTGGGTCGTGGGGTCATGGGGATTGAGTTGGGGGTCTGAAAGTCAACGTGGTGCTATGGGTGTCCGAGGTGTGTGGACCATGTCTTCTGGGTGAGTCTTCTGGTGGAGCATGGCTGTCGACTGGACCTTGGTGTGGTCAAGTGTGGGTGGGCACTGGGGGCTGCAGTTGTGTGGACTGGGGGATGAGGGCGGCGTAGGTGACGTGAGGGGAATGCCACGCACTGCAACCGTCTCCCCCAGGGCCGAGGTTGTGGGTATGGTAGTGTTTGTTGGCAGCAGGTGCTCACCACATTGGCCAGCTGGGGCTGGTGCAGCCATGTTCTTCACAGGGGGGCCAAAGGATGGATGGTGGGTCGCACCCTTATGGATGCTCATGGGCATTGTCGGCGTTTCTGCTGCTCAGCTTGTCCCGATGACCCTTGCCACGGTGGAGGTGTGGAGCTGTCATAGCCACATGTAGTAGTTTCGAACAGTTCACCGTTGGATGCGGATCCACATACCTGCCAGTATAGTAGGGACAAAAGTGAAATTTGGTGAAAATTTTGCAGGCCCAATGATAAATTTTGGGATTCTGTCGGGTGGATGGCACTTTGGACCTGACCAACCCGCAATTACCTGCACATCAAGGTATGGGTAAGGCCTTGATGTTTACTGTCCCAGGCTTCAGGACTTGCTTATAGAAAGTGGGGACATGTAATTTGGAGTTGGGGCGGGTGAGCGAGATGACATGGCCGGTGAGGGGGATGGAATGTGTCCCACACAGCGTCTTGTGGGTGGCGTGTGTTTATGTGTAGAGGTGTTGTGTTTTCATGTGGTCGTGAGAATGGAAATGAACTGGAGTGTGAGTGATGACTATTGGTTTTTTTGGGGAAATATGTGATTTAAATGTGAAGGGATTTCACACAATGGCAGGCCATGGCAACTCTTTGTAACATATTCTCTGGAAATGTGTTGGAAAATTGAATGGCAGCAGGGGAGGAAATGTGTTTTGGGATTTTGTGGGTGGGGAAGGTGTGTGTGTCCGCAGGTACAGATCAAGCTCTGAGGAGCGATGCCCGCGGCCCCCCTCTGCGGCAATTACCCCTGGCAGCCAGTGGTATCTGGACATTGGAGCTCGTCGGGCGCCTTGGGGTAAGGGAGACTCCCGGCGACCCGTGTAGCTGCGCTGAAGCAGGAGGCCACGGAGCCTGGTGTGTGGAGACCCCCACCGGCGGGGTAACGGCGGAAAGGGCTGTTTGACTGTCACGGGGCCAAGAGGTAAAGGGGGGGGGGGGGGGGCTAAATTAATTTGTAAGTCAAGTGACTTGTTTTTGGGCTGCGGGCACCACAACCTGAAGCGCCCCCACCATCTTACTTGTGCAGTACCTCTCCGCTACCTCGTGGAAATGAACGCACACACGAATATGACATCTATGCCATGGTCCTGCAGGGGGGTGAAATAAGTACGTGTATTGCTTTTTGTGCCTTAATGATTTTTGGAATGTGTATGAGTGGTTAAGGATTTGTGTTGTATGAATGAGGGCAAAATCCACCGAGCCATGTCACTCACCTGTAACACCTGGACAGGGCCCGCAGAAATTTAGGGGTGCATTTGGATGGCCCCACAGGTAAGGTTGCGTCTTGTGGCATCCACCGGGGGACGCAGTCTGTAGGAAGGGGTTGTACAAATGTTTATTAGAGTCTTGAATTTTTGGCTAAGGTTAAGTTTGTGGATAAGTTAGTTTTTTGCGTGTTGTTGTTTGTTTCCTCCCACCACAGGAACAACGAGTTATAATGATTTTAATTATTTGATTGCATGATTGTTAAGGGGATTAGAATGTTAAGGAGAACAGTTAGGTAGCTCCGGCTCACTTCCCACAGCCCTCCTGATTTATTTCATAGGCTAATTAAGTGTGAGACAGTAAGTGTTAAGACTGGAATGGTAGCGCCTGCAGTGAACCTAGCAGGAGCTACGGTTCCGGGGGGAGGGGGGGCTGTGTTATGTCGGGGGGTAGAGGAATATCTAGATCCAGGTAGTTCTGCATAGGTAGGTGCTCGACTGTCGTGATAGGGAATCTACCTGTAATAAGTTCTATGATCAGCCGTATGTCGGAATAAGTTGTATCTGTGTCCCCGCCATGAGGGGGCAGGGCATGCTAATTAGTACAGGGATTATGGGTAAAATCCACTCATGTGTCGTTCCCTCTGTGAGCAACCCAGTGTCCCTTATGGCAACGCACTCCTATAGGCACTTAGATAGGCCCTTAGTGCACCACGTTAATTAAATCCCCTCCCTTACAATAAAACAAACCGGAAAGATAAGCAGGAAGCGGCCGCGTATAACGCCGGCATGGGCGTCAAACATCGTGCTAACAAGCAAGAGCCACACCCAGAGAACGTGTGTTTGGTTGGAGTAAGAAGCTGTCCACTGATTGGTGAAAGGAAGGTGGAAGGAAGTGGCACACTGATTGGCCACTGACCGTGGACACCTCGGCCAATCAGTGTGGAAGGCGCGAACACTCGGCCAATCAGTGCGGAAGGCACGGAAACACTACTTAAAAGCAGGACGCTGGTTGGAGGACAAGCGCCAGTGATGTTGGAAGGCGCGAAAAGACCACCAAGAAGTGAGGGACTGATTGGGAGAGAAAGGGCTGACGTCACACCGCGGGTGACAAAATGACTCGCTCGTGGGCATTTTGCTCTCTTCGCTCTGGGTTCTGCGTGTGCTATTGGTGCTTTCTTCCCTGAGTTCTTCGTGGTGTGCTTGGTGCTTGGTGCTTGGTGCTTGGAGTAAGGCTTGGTGATACGAGCAAACGGGACCCCACGTGCGACCGACGAGCGGGCGAGCGAAGCGTGCCGCTGAGCAGGCGAGACCAGGGCGAGCGGGTGGCCCGGGACCTAGCAGAGCATGAGTGAGGCAGACGGAGGCCTGGGCCTGGGCGATTCCTAACGGACACATCCAGCCAGACTGAGATAAGCTCACATCCACAAACGCACAAACAACGGTTTCTTTGATTTAATTCATTCCCATTTGTTTGTATTTGAAGTGAAGTGTGGGAGCGCTCCATTAGAGGGGTTTAGTGATTACCGGCGTGTTATTTTCCTATCCCGCTATTTATTGTAAATAAATCCTTGTATTATTTTCTTTTCTATTCAAAATCCTGTGTTCGTGCGAGTTCATTCCCTGCAGGATCGGAGCTGCCGGTGAGATCGCGTCAGGTAAGAGCTTTCGCCGCTTCTTCTTCTTCCTTCTTCCTCCCGTGCTGCCTAGTCAAATCCGCTATTGATCGTCGCCTCGGAGTTAAAGCCCGTTTGGCCATCCGCGAGCCCACGGTATTCAGCGAGCGCATTCGCGCGACAATATGTTTGGAAAGTGATTTCTAATCATTTATTGTTTGCAACTCTCGATTCATATCACGTTCGTTGGCTGTGTATATTGCATCTCCTATAATATTGCGATATATATATATATATATATATATATATATATATATATATATATATATATATATATATATATATATATATATATATATTGTTACGGACGCGGCTAGGATGTTAATTGGCCGAGCGGATGGCCGCCGCACCCGAACAGTTACCCAGACTAACCCGATTCCTGAACGTTGGCCAAAATCGCGCCACAGATATTCAATATGGAAACCTCTAAAGCGACCGAATGTGAAGAGGAAGAAGAAGACGTACAGAGGAATAACAGGATTTATTATTTACACACACTAAAGCAAAAGGAGCAGTCAAGGTTATATACAGGGAAATGGAAAAAGCAGGTGACACAGTGAAATCGTTAGCTTACCTATTAACAGTCGTAATTAACCCAGGGACAAGACACACAGAACAACCTCACGTACACGAATGGGGAAATTGCAGGTTGGTTTTTGCTGGAGGGAGAAGGTCGAACCACAAGCTGGAAGGCTTGGCAGGGCGCACAGCAAGCCGGTCCTTGTCAGGCTGGGAGCGAGCAGGGCGACGTCGGCACACGTATCTCGTTGCACGCGGCAGGGGCTGGTTGTTGCTGCATGCCTCAGGCTCTTTTGGTCCTCCCCTTCTTTCCAAATCGTCTGACGCGTCTTTCTCTCTGATCTCCTGCCTGCGCGATCGTCGCACGTATTTCTCTTTCCTTGCGCGTCTCTCTTGGGGGCGTCGTCGTGCGGGTTCTATATGCCACGCCCTTGAACCTTCACGAACCTACTCGATGTTTCTCTCCACACCCTCTCCAAGTCCAACCCCTTGTTCTTGGTTGGTTGAGTGGGGCTGACTCACTCCTCCCCTCTATGACGAGGTGGGGACACGCCTTTCTTCTCCGAGGTTACCTCGTGCGTAATGGAGTCGCGGTGAAAACAGCAACCCACAGCTGCAGCAAATGCGGTTTGCAGACAGGAAAGGCTTTGGGAATGGGAATAAAAGGGGATCTATTTATTTGAATTCGGTGCAATGGAGTGTCATTTAATGGAAGACAAATCCTTAGCCTAATACACAGAATAAGGAAATAACTGTCAACAAGGGGGAAATCTATGATTGGCTAACGTGATTGTTTATGAAATAACTACGGAACGACCTTTGACCTTTATACACAACTGGAGGCAGGAGGGTCCAGAATAAAACAATCAAAAAAACACAATCCTCATATCCACAACAATATATATATATATATATTTGTTGTTTTTTTTTGTTTGTTTTTTTTGTTAATAAACAGGAAATAAATTCCGACGTGGGGCTCATGTGAAAAATTCTGACTCAACCCGGGACTCTAACCCATGAACCTCATCACTTATGCAGTGACAGCCCACTGAGCTATTGAGGCTCCGGGATATCCTCAGAGATTTCTCACACTATTGTGAGATTTCTTTTATATATATATATATATATATATATATATATATATATACATACATACATACATTGCAGCAGCGGCACAGACTGAGGGTCTGTGAATGGGACATTAGAGCAGCCCTTTTGTAAGCTAGCTCACAGGAGGCCCTTGGGCAAGGCAGAGTACCTGCATGCCTCCCTTTCCAGGGTTACGGTGAAGACGTTGGCAGCAGGACGTTGGATGTTCCCTCCGACAGATGTACTTCTTCGCCAATGTGATATTTCAAAGTTTTTTCTTTTTAATAAATTTGCAAAACTTTCTAAAATCCTGTTTACTCTCTGTCATAATGGGGTATTGAGTATAGATTGATGAGGAAAAAATGAATTTAAACGATTTCAGCATTAGGCTGCAACATAACAAAATGTGAAAAAGTGAAGGGGTCTGAATACTTTCTGAATGCACTGTATATATATATATATATATATATATATATATATATATATATATATATATATTGTTACAGACGCGGGTTTTAGATGTTATATTGACCGAGCGGTGGTGTATTTAACCGCGTCCGAACAGTTACTCCCCGATTAAAACCCGATTCCACCCGACGTTGACCAGATCGCCCCACAGATATTCAATCGGGAAATCTCTAAAGCGACCGAAAGAGAATGAAAAAGAAGAAGAAGAAGAATACGGAGGAAGAACAGATTTTATTATACACACACAAGCAATGGATGGAAGAAGCAGTAACACAGCGAATCGTTAACTTACACTATTCATTTTTACTTAACCCCAAGACAATGAGTAGGACAGGACGTTCACACTTACACAGGGGATAATGCAGGCAGGTAGGGCTTGAGGTGGATTGCTTGAGAGGGAGGCAAGGTCGGGAGGCCGCAGTTCGCAATTCCTCGCGGTTTTGGCGGGAAACCCTCCGTCGTGTATCCGCTGCGGTAGACGTCACGCGCTGGTTCGGCACACCTGCTCCTCTTCTTGGGGTGGTGCCGTCTCCCTCCTTTCAGCGCGTCTCTCCAAAGCTGGTTTCCTTGCCGAGTACCTCTCCTCTTTGGCTTGGAGCGTTTCGCATCTCACCGCCTCTTGGTGCAGTCTCTTTGCTCATCTCCCAAGGCCTCTCTAAAGCAGTCCCTTACAGTCGCTTTTATCACCTCGGGCGAAATCAAGCCGCCGACTCCGAGGGCACGCCTACCGGGTCGCTCACCGCGGTGCTGATTGGCTGCTAGGGCTGGTTCACTCCTTCCCTCTTATGACGAGGTGGAGACACGCCTTTCTTCTCCGACTCAAAGCACATGGGCAATGGCGGTTGAAGAAAACCGCCCAAAATGCGGAAGGCAATTGGAAAGGAGGTTTTGGGGAAATTGGAAGGGCCTACGCTTATTTTGTTTGATACAATGCAAAGTCAATCTAGTGGGAAACACATATTTAGCCTACATGGAATAAGGAAATACACTATTTAAAAGATATATCGTGACCTGCGTGTAAGTTTCATGGAATTAACTAGGAGGCCGACTGCGACCATTATTTACATTAACAGGGTGTTACCGTACTTTTGTAACGTTTACATTGTAACGTTTCCACATTCGTTACACTGCACCCTCCTTTCTTCAGGCCCGCCCTCGGGCCTATTAAACTTTAACTTAGTGTGATACGTAGGTGTAATTCCCTCTACAATTAACCTGACCCTGAGTGTGACAATTTTAAAACACAAATAAGTATGTCCCCCTATTGCATTGCACCCTGTCTAACAGACTCAAGCCCACAGCTAACCGAATTACGGAATTATTCTCAAACTATACATTTACGGTGGGGAGCATTATTTACAATGATGTGATTTCTTATTTACAACGCAACCCAGGACCTGTGTTTTTTTTTGTTTTTTTTTAGGGAACAAGAGAAAGAAATTCCTGTTGGGAGGGAGGAGACAGCACGCATTGCATCGATGCACCAGTACCAATACCACCAAAGCACCCAAAAGCACCAAAAGCACCACAAAGCACCAAAAGCACCAAAAGCACCACAAAGCACCACCCGGTGCGCAGTCACCATGGTTCATAATAAACACAACGAAACAACTGGTGGTGGTCTTCTCTTTCTCTGCTGGGCCGATGTTCTTCCCGACGTCTTCTGGCTTCATGCGGCCTAGTTGGAAATAATAAAAAGCACAACTTGTGTCCATTTTTATTTAGGGCCTCAGGGGCCAACTAAGGGTGGTCCACCTGTTTGGCATAGGTGCCACCTTACCGAGGTCCGCAAGCAAGATTCCCTGGCCACTATGGCCGGTCTCCAACAGAGGTGCCCTGCCCCAGAACCTGGGGTCCATCAAGTGGTACTTGGCCGCAGAACAGCGGTCCATACAGTGGTACATCAACGCAATGCATGCTGGTTCTGGGAATCTCGGGCGCACAATGGCCACCTCACGCACGCTCCCCTCGGCACCCAATGGCGCACAGGTCATGTGGGAGACAAAAGAAAGACAATTGAGCGAGGGGTAAGGTCACAAGGGTACACGTCAATAAGGCAATGCAAGGTGAAATGCGTACGGAGGGCGAAGTGAGAAAGCTCGTCCCTACCGTACGTCACCCCCCCGGTCACCTACCCTTGCCCTTACCCCATATGTACAAAATCTACACATTACCAATTCGTTACTACTGTCACGTCTTCCCCATATTTCCCCTATACCAAATTCGTCACCACAATCCCTCTACTTCAAAATTTGCCATCACCAATTCATCATCAATCCTCATAAGGAGGGAGAGATGGAATTACGCACAATGTCACACCCACGTCATGATGCGTCTCACAATCCAAACATTTGCATCATAAAAAATAATCAAAACATGGCATGGTGTGGAGTACCTGTCACCTCAGGTGAGTGGATGCAGATGGTGCGAGGAGATCCTTCATCCTAACTATTTTCTAAATGACTTTAACACACTTTACACTACCCGGGGTCTTTCCCTGCCAATCCATTGGCCAACTTACACTATGGGTTCTAATAACCAATTCCCATTGACCAAACTGTGGTGCTTTTCAATTTGGGGTCTCACTCCCCCGATTCATCTCCCGGTGCCCTCGCCCAATTTCTGGGCCGCGACGTCTAGCTCTCCCAACAGGTCTACCCACCTGCACACCTCCACCACTGTAGTTGCCACCCGAGCTTACCTAGCTCCTCACCCTAACCTAACTAACCGGGGACAGCCCCTCTCCTGGCTCTGTCACCCCATGGTGCCCTCTGGCACTGGGCTACCCGGGTCCGTCCTCCGGATCCTCGGGCCCCATCCACAACAACTACTACCGGCTCCCAGAGCCCACCTGCGGCCTCACCTGGCCGACATCCTCACAGTGGTGGAGTGCCCAAACCAACTACACACACTAACAGGCTACACGCCCAGCCATTTCCACAACACTAATGCACCCATCCACATACCATTCTGCCACCCGCACCACAGATGCCAATATCCAACCACAATTTACCTGTACCCTCTACCTAACACTTACACTACCCGCCCCGGGTATCCGTGATGGGGGTCCACTCTTCCCCCATTCACACCTTCGCACCATCCACTCCACTCCACAATTTCCACCATTCTCACTCCACGACCATCCATTCCACTACTCCAGATATTCCACACTACCATTTATTCCACACAGCCACATACACCTGTTGTTGCACACCTGTGCCCTCACACCTGGTGCCACCTGCACCCTCCTTTCTTCCTGGACCATTTGGTCAACACAACACGCAATCACCACTACTCCCTCATACACTGCTCCACACACCTGTTCAGTTCTCACACACACGGCATCATCTCAGCTAACTACTCCCCTCTGAAACTTGCGCTTCCCAGTCGTCCCTTTAAACTATTGCGCTCCCACGTCATTATAATCCACACTAATCTACCTGCGTCCCCACTACAGGTATCAGTCACTAACTAAACTTAACGTTACCTAATGTCATCTTCGCTAGATCCCTACAATTATCCAAGCCCTCCCTGGCTCGGTTGTCATAGCCACCCCATAAACTATTGCGCATTTGCCCCCACCTGTGAGGGATGGTGGATTTGCCATCCCCTCCACATCGGGGGTCTCTCACTATCAATTTTGTTCGTCCAGATTCCAACCAATTCAAAAATTTTCCATTTACTGCCAATTCTACTCACTTTTCTAAATTTCGTTTTAAATCACTATCACTATCACCATCACCCGTCTACTTATTACATCCTCTCGGTGCGCCAATTCACGTCTACAGCCCGGCTTCGTACAGCCGAGCAATGAACGCGGATTCTTTTGTGCCGGCGGCTGGATGCGTCCCGCATTCGGGGCAGGGGCGGGGGCTTACCCGGGCCGAGATCCCACGCACCACCTCGGCGTGGAACCATCCAATGTCCCGATCTCGACCTGCCGGCACGTCTCACCAAAACGTGGTCGCCATATTACGACCCTTCCTATCCAGCTGCCCGCTCCGCCTAGTGGAGCCCGGCCGTGGCCGTTCCAAGCGAGGCACAGCGTGGATCGCGTACGGCGGTTCTTTCGAAACCGCCGTGGTTCGGATCCCCGCTGGTCCTCGCGGCACGCGAAGCTGCCCGACGCGCACCGAGGGCCCGATCCGGCTATAAGTCGTTCTAACCTCTAACCTGGTTACCGTCGACGCTTCACCTGGATTCTTACAAGCATACGCTACCCCTTTCTTGCTCATACATGCAGCTGTTCCCATTCTCCTCGTACCTTTCCTTACACACCTCGGTACACTCATTCCGCTCGCCGACTTGGTCACACACCTGACCACCGAACACTTTGGCACACATTCGTTGGTCGCACACCTCACCAACACACCTCTTCGCGCCCCCTCCTCGGTCACTTCCTCTGTGACAATCACAGGTGTGCTCTCATTCGCACACCCAACCACGTGCCTCACTACCAACTCAAATGTGCCTTCCCACACACGCTCTACCATTCCAGGTGTGCATCCTTCCATTCCAGTTGTACATCCTCGCTCACCTGCCACAACCAACTCACGCTCCGTGTCACTCTCACTACTCTCACCTCCATTCTTGACAGCGCACTCACCCTTACTCTCGACAGCATGCGCTTTCCCCATGCACCCGTCCGTTACACACCTCTCTCGCGCACACTTTTCCACACATTGTCCCGTTACACCCTCTGTAACACTCACCACAGGCATGCATTCTCCCTTACTCTTGACAGCATGCGCTTTCCCCATGCACCCGTCCGTTACACACCTTTCTCGCGCATCCTCCCGCGCACACTTTTTCGTTACTTCCTCCGTAACACTCACCACACCGCGCTTCCCTGTGCTCCCTCGCACACGCGCTACGACCGACTCACTCCTGACGGCACACTCACTCCTCGGCGTGCACTTTTTCCTCACACACCCCATGGTCGGACATTCTCGCACACCTCTTTTTTCGCACACCAGACCTGTCGCACACTTCACCAACGGCCTTTCACGAACACCCGGATCCAAAGCAACCCCCAAGCCGACTGAAGCTTTCCTCACATCATATACATTGCCACTCACCTCCGTACTTCGTCGTCGCACCTCCTCTGCCACCTGCAAACTTTTTATTTGGTTAGTGAGCACCTCATCATGATTTGAACACAGACCTTGTACATATTCCATTACCTCCTCCTGGATTTCTCTCTTAGTTTCTGTCCGTCCCTTCTTAATTTCACTCACCTCTTCTTCCACTTCCTCTAGTTTTTGTTTAACCTCTTTTATTTCTCGGTGCATCTCCTCAAGTTCGTCCTCTAGTCTACGGCTACCGTGACCGTCTCTATGTGCATCCTCACCTGCCGGTCCTTTGTCTCCATTATCTCTGTCACCTCGTCCACCCTCATTGTCAGTTCCTCCCGTACCATCTGACATTGCCTCTGTGTCGCTATCAAGTCATTTTTAATTTCTTTTTGTGTCGCCTTTAACCCTCCGAGTACTGCAGTGTTCCTTTGAACCTGCTCCACTAACTTCGTTTGTCCCTCTGTCAGCTGTTCCACCTCCTCCGTCAGATCTTCTATTCCCCCTTGTAACTTAGCCGTATTATTTCTCACCTCTTTCTCCATACGCTTCTCACCTCGCTTTA
Organism: Myxine glutinosa; assembly: GCF_964187855.1. NCBI lineage: Eukaryota > Metazoa > Chordata > Myxini > Myxiniformes > Myxinidae > Myxine > Myxine glutinosa. Next base: position 96,168,776 of record NC_136263.1, on the reverse strand, counting down.
CCTCCTCGCGCAGCCCCAAAACCTCCTCACTCACCCCTCGTCGTATTTCCTTGGTCTCTTTTGTAGATGCCACCCTCATCTGTCCCAATTCATCCCTCTGAGCATCCAGTTTGGTTTCTACCCCGATTTTCACCTCCTCTATCTGCTCTCCCATTTGTTTGATTTCCCTGGCAGATTGTTCCCCTATTTCCCGCAATTTGTCCTCCATCCTATTTTCTAACCCCATTAACCCATTTTTCACCCCCTCTAACTGATTCTCCTGGGCATCCATTCTGTTTTCCACCCCCGTTAACCCATTCTTTACCTCTTTTATCCCGTTGTCTAACCCCTCAAAATTATTGTCGAACTTCCCAAATTTCTTGTCTAACTCCTCACCGGTACCCCTCGCTTCGTCCCTCATTACCCCCATTTGGCCCTCCAATCGCTCACCCTGAGCATCCATCCGGTTCCCCATTACCCCCATTTGGCCCTCCAATCGCTCACCCTGAGCATCCATCCGGTTCCCCATTACCCCTAATTGGTTTCCCATTACCCCCAATTGCTCACTCTGAGCCCTCATTTGCTCATTATTAGCCCTCATTTCCTCCCTCATTTTCTCGCTATTCTGGGCCATAAGGGCCTTCATTTGTATGAAAAAAAGGTCCAAATCTACCAGCGGCGCTACTACGGTCGCGGGCGTGGACGCCGTGGCCATGTGCGAGGCGCCATTTTGTGCGTCTGATACCCCCTCAACCGCCTCCTCATTGCTCTCCTCCTCCCTTTCTTTCCCTAAGTCCTGGGTTACCCCTAACCCGTCTATTTCCCCCACCGACATCCGATCGCCTTGATTGTCCATGGCGCGATCTCAAAATTCGGGTTTTATATTTTCGTAAAACAAAATCAAATTTCGCCGTTATAATTTCGAGCGCGTGAAACGCGCTCTGGATCGAATTCTACTTCCCAACACCAATTGTTACCCTAATGGTACAATTGGTGTTCCAAAATTTGGGCCTAACAAATTTAGTCCCAGGTCCGAATCCAACTCCTCGACACCAATTGTTACTCTAATAGTACAATTGGTGTTCCAAAATTTGGGCCTAACAAATTTAGTCCCAGGTCCGAATCCCACTCCTCGACACCAATTGTTACTCTAATAGTACAATTGGTGTTCCAAAATTTGGGCCTAACAAATTTAGTCCCAGGTCCGAATCCCACTCCTGACACCAATTGTTACAGACGCGGGTTTTAGATGTTATATTGACCGAGCGGTGGTGTATTTAACCGCGTCCGAACAGTTACTCCCCGATTAAAACCCGATTCCACCCGACGTTGACCAGATCGCCCCACAGATATTCAATCGGGAAATCTCTAAAGCGACCGAAAGAGAATGAAAAAGAAGAAGAAGAATACGGAGGAAGAACAGATTTTATTATACACACACAAGCAATGGATGGAAGAAGCAGTAACACAGCGAATCGTTAACTTACACTATTCATTTTTACTTAACCCCAAGACAATGAGTAGGACAGGACGTTCACACTTACACAGGGGATAATGCAGGCAGGTAGGGCTTGAGGTGGATTGCTTGAGAGGGAGGCAAGGTCGGGAGGCCGCAGTTCGCAATTCCTCGCGGTTTTGGCGGGAAACCCTCCGTCGTGTATCCGCTGCGGTAGACGTCACTCGCTGGTTCGGCACACCTGCTCCTCTTCTTGGGGTGGAGCCGTCTCCCTCCTTTCAGCGCGTCTCTCCAAAGCTGGTTTCCTTGCCGAGTACCTCTCCTCTTTGGCTTGGAGCGTTTCGCATCTCACCGCCTCTTGGTGCAGTCTCTTTGCTCATCTCCCAAGGCCTCTCTAAAGCAGTCCCTTACAGTCGCTTTTATCACCTCGGGCGAAATCAAGCCGCCGACTCCGAGGGCACGCCTACCGGGTCGCTCACCGCGGTGCTGATTGGCTGCTAGGGCTGGTTCACTCCTTCCCTCTTATGACGAGGTGGAGACACGCCTTTCTTCTCCGACTCAAAGCACATGGGCAATGGCGGTTGAAGAAAACCGCCCAAAATGCGGAAGGCAATTGGAAAGGAGGTTTTGGGGAAATTGGAAGGGCCTACGCTTATTTTGTTTGATACAATGCAAAGTCAATCTAGTGGGAAACACATATTTAGCCCACATGGAATAAGGAAATACACTATTTAAAAGATATATCGTGACCTGCGTGTAAGTTTCATGGAATTAACTAGGAGGCCGACTGCGACCATTATTTACATTAACAGGGTGTTACCGTACTTTTGTAACGTTTACATTGTAACGTTTCCACATTCGTTACAATATATATATATATATATATATATATATATATATATATATATACATATATATATTATATTATATATATATATATATATATTGAAGTGTGGTGCTGCGCACACACAACTTGTTGCCAAAGAGGTAGGCCACAACGCATTTGTATAAACAAAAGAGTCTTTATTTCGAAAGCTCGAACTGCAGCACTGAGCGGGCTCGAGCTTAGAGCCCGCATATATGTGCCGAGGCCACGCCTAGTCCCCGGGCGTGGCCGATCGGTCGAAGGGCGGGGCATGTGCCATCGGTCCCCGCCTGGGTGCTCACGCCACCCACTGGTGCGCGGCATGATTACCCCTTGTGCCCGCCACACGCGCCCCCCCAGAATTCCCGCGCACCTGAAGGGTGAGTTTGCGGGGAAGCCGGATGCCCCGGCCGAAACGCCCCCTGGCGATGGGTGCAGGGCTGGGGGGTAGCGGGCTGGCGGGGCTGGGGGTCCGACCGCCGGGGGGCGGCCTCGACGCGGAGGCAGAGCTGCTGGCGGGGGTGCCGGGGGTCCGAGCGCCGGGGGGCGGCCTCGACACGGAGGCAGAGCTGCTGGCGGGGGGTGGTCCAGATCGAGGTGGGCCGGCTTGAGGCGGTCCATGGAAATGCGATCCGGGGCACCGCCGATGTCGACCGTGAAAAATTTGTCTCCGGTCTCCAGCACGCGGAAGGGCCCGTCGTACGGGGGCCGTAGCGGTGCCCGGTGGGCGTCGTGCCGGATGAACACGTACTTTGCCGTGCGAAGCTCCGGGGCAACATGGGAAGGCGGGCAACCATGGTGTGCCGTTGGCACCGGGGCGAACCTCCGGGCGGTCTCCTGAAGGGCGGAGCGCTGTTGCGCCGCGGACCAAGGAGCCGTGGAGTCGGGGATAAATTCACCCGGTACCCGCAGTGGTTGCCCGAAGACCAGCTTCGCCGAGGACGCGCGCAGGTCGTCCTTGGGCGCCGTCCTGAGGCCCAGCAGGACCCAGGGGAGTCTGTCGACCCCGCCGCCATCGCGGAGGCTGGCCCGGAGCGCGGCCTTCATGGAGTGATGAAAGCGCTCGCACAGGCCATTGGCCTGGGGGTGGTAGGTCGTGGTGCGGTGTAGTTTCACCCCGAGCCCTTGCGCCACCACGGCCCATAGATCCGAGGTGAACTGGGGGCCGCGGTCGGACGAGATGTCCGAGGGGGCACCGAACCGGGCAACCCAAGTGGCGATAAAGGCTTGCGCCACCTCAGCCGCAGACGTCGCCGCCAATGGTACGGCCTCCGGCCACCGTGTGGTGCGGTCGACCATGGTGAGGAGGTGGGTGAACCCTCGCGAGGGGGGCAAAGGTCCCACCAAGTCGACGTGCACGTGGTCGAACCGCCGCTCTTGCACTGTAAACGGGGCCAACGGTGCCTGGGTGTGGCGGTGGACCTTTGCGCGCTGGCACGCGAGGCACGTCCTGGCCCAGTTGCGGCCGTTCTTCCTGAGGCCATGCCAGACGAACTTCGCCCCGACGAGTTTCTGGGATGCCTTCGTGCCAGGGTGGGACAGGCCGTGGATGGCGTCGAACACTGGGCGCCGCCAGCCAGCGGGCACGATGGCGCGAGGCCGGCCGAGGGAGACGTCGCATAGGAGGGCCGTTTCCGCGGCGTCGAACGGCACCTCGGTGACGCGGAGGCCCGTGACGGTGGTCCGCAAGGCCTGGACGCCGGGGTCAGTGGTCTGGGCCTCGGCCATCTGGGCATAGTCGACCCCGAGGTGGACCGCGTGCACGACGGACCGGGAAAGGCAATCCGCCACCGGGTTGTCCTTACCCGCCACGTGACAGATGTCCGTCGTGTACTCGTACACGGCATAGAGCTGACGCTGCTGCCGTGCCGACCATGGATCGGCGACCTTGGCCATCGCGAACACGAGGGGCTTGTGGTCAACGAAGGCCATGAACGGGCGGCCCTCCAGCAGGTGGCGGAAGTTTTGGACCGCCAGGTGGAGCCCGAGCAACTCGCGGTCGAAGGTGCTGTACCGGCGTTCGTGCGGGCGAAGCTGCCGGCTAAAAAACGCCAGCGGTTGCCAAGCACCACGCACCCATTGCTCGTGCACCGCGCCCACCGCGTAGTCCGATGCGTCGGTGGTGAGGGCGATCGGGCGCCGGGTGCGCCAGCATGGTGGCGTCGGCCAGAGCCAGCTTTGCACCCGCGAACGCCGCGGCCATCGGCTCCTACCATGCGATGTCACCTTTGCCCGGCTTGCCCCGAAGGGCCTCGTGCAAGGGGCGGGGGAGTCGGGCGACGTGGGGCACGAACCGGTGGTAAAAGTTTACTATTCCCAGGAACTCCTGGAGCCCCTTGATCGTGCGGGGCCACGGGAAATCCCTGACCGCCTCCACCTTGGCCGGTAAAGGGACGGCCCCGTGCTCGGTGATGCGGTGCCCCAATAAATCGATGGTGGCGACGCCAAAACGGCACTTGGCGGGGTTGATGATTAGGCCATGCTGGCCCAGGCATACGAAAAGCATGCGGAAGTGGAGCAGGTGCTCCTCCCGGGACGCGCTCGCGACTAGGATGTCGTCCAGGTAGACAAACAGGAAAGGTAAGTCGCGCAAGATGCTATCCATAAGCCGCTGGAATGCCTGGGCCGCATTCTTCAACCCAAAGGGCATCCTTAGGAATTCGAAGAGGCCGAAAGGGGTGATGACGGCCGTCTTCGGGACGTCGTCCGGTTGGACGGGGACCTGATGGTAGCCACGGATGAGGTCCACCTTAGAAAACACGGTCGTGTTGGCCAACCGGGCGGAAAAGTCCTGAATGTGTGGGACCGGGTAGTGGTCGGGGGTGGTGGCATCATTGAGCCGGCGGTAGTCCCCGCATGGCCGCCATCCCCCGCCGGGCTTCGGCACAATGTGCAGCGGAGAAGCCCAAGCGCTGTTGGAGCGCTGTACGATCCCCAGCCGCGCCAGCATGGCGAACTACGCTTTTGCCACGGCGAGCTTCGTGGGCTCGAGTCGGCGTGCCCGGGCATAGACCGGCGGCCCGACCGTGGGAATGTGGTGCTCCACCCCGTGTTTAACGGCCACCGCTGAGAAGGTGGGCCGCGTGAGGGCCGGGAAACTGGCGAGGAGACGGGTAAAGTCGTCCGCTGCCGGAAGCGTGCGAACTAAACTCGCCGGGACGGAACCTTCCAGCAAGCCACTCGGTGAGCCGCTCAGTGAGCCGCTCAATGAGTCGCTCAGCGAACAAGCGAGCGAGCTAAAGGTTTCGGCCTGGACGAGCCGTCTGCGCTTCACGTCGACCAACAACCCATTCGCACATAGGAAGTCCGCACCGAGCAATGCCATTGGCAAGCTGGCGGTCACGAACGACCATTGAAAGCGCTGCCCTGCGAACCGCAGGGAGAGGCAGCGCTTCCCGAAGGTGCGGATGGGTGTACCCTTGGTGGCAAGCAACGCGGGGCCCCGGCCCGCGGTTCGCTTGTCGGACGTGGAGGCGGGGATGACGCTTACCTGCGCTCCTGTATCGCAGAGGAAACGGTGCCCGGACAAGGTGCCCGTAATGAACAGGAGGCTGCCGGAATGGCCGACGCTCAGAGCCGCCAATGAGCGCCGGCCCGGTCGTTTCCCGACTCGTCAAACGAGCATAGCGGGCGACACGTCCTAGCCTTGTGGCCGAACCTGGCGTGGAAATAGCACCAGGCTTGCGGCGGCGGGGGCGGCGGCGGCCGCGGCGGCCGCGGTGTTCTCGGCGGTGGTGGTTGTGGGCGGGGCGTGACAGCGGCCACGAGGGACGCTGTAGCCTCTGCCCCGGGATCCACGACGGCAGCACCGTAACTCGACCGCGTGTCGCAAGCCGTGAAAAACTTGTCGGCCCCTACGGCCAGGGCGCGGGGTTCCCTTATTTTGGAACCGGCCAGCACGAGGCGTACCTGTAGAAGTAGCTGGCATAGGAAAAGCGCCCGGAATAAGAAATCCGGGGCTTGGTCACCCAGCAGCGACAGCATAAAATCCATCCGCACGGATGGTCGTGTGTCGCCGAGTTCGGGAAGGTCCAGGAGGCGGTCAGCCCGTTCGATCTCCGTGAGGCCGAATGTGGTGATGAGGAGACGTTTGAGTGCCTCGTACTTGTGGTCGACCGGCGGGTGCCACAGGACGGACACGACTCGGGCGGCAGCCGGGCCCGAGGGCGGCGACCACGTGGTAGTAACGGGTCTCGTCTGCCGTTATGCCTCGAAGCTGAAATTGCGCTTCGGCCTGCATGAACCACACGTCGGCCTGTGCTTCCCAAAACTCTGGGAGTTTTACTGCGACGGCTTTGGTGGCCATGGCGCGTTCGGTGGTCAGCAACGGCTGAACCAATCGGGGTCACCAGTGAAGTGTGGTGCTGCGTGCACACACAACTTGCTTGCCAAAGAGGGAGGCCACAACGCGTTTGTTAAAACAAAAGAGTCTTTATTTCGAAAGCTCGAACTGCAGCACTGAGCGGGCTCGAGCTTAGAGCCCACATATATGTGCCGAGGCCACGCTTATTCCCCAGGCGTGGCCGATCGGTCGAAGGGCGGGGCATGTGCCATCGGTCCCCGCCTGGGCGCTCGCGCCACCCACTGGCGCGCGGAATTATTACCCCTTGTGCCCGCCACAATATATATATATATATATATATATATATATATATATATATATATATATATATATGTAGGGAGCTGTAATGCCCCTCCCCCCTTTGTATATCCTTGCTGCTTTACCAATTACCAAGTATAACCAATTATATGTTTTGTTTTGACTTGCTACTGTACTCTTTTATGATACTGAGTTCTTTCTTGTGCATTGAGGATGTGTAATATCCTAATAAGGAGTTCTCTGCCTGTGTGCCCTGGCCTGCGTGGGCACAATCTCTAGTTCCCCTTCCCAGGCCTTGGAGGCAACTGTTATCTCTCTTTGCCTTTCTCCTGACTTTGCCATTATCTTGCAAGCTGACAGTTTTATGAGTGTCCACTCCCTTTGTACTTTCCCAAGCTAGCTTTCTTTACAGAAAGTTGTAAACATGTTGCCACATAATGCTGACCATCTCCTTATCAGAGCTAACCCATGACTGGCCTTGGATGAACTTCCTTTAATTAACTGAACAACAGGATGGGACTATGGTGGGGGAACCAATGAGCCCATTCTGTCTCTGTGTCTTGTGAGCTAACTCCACCCCTGATTCTCCTTATATAAAGCAATGTTAATTGAATTATTTCAGAGCATCTTGTTGTACTGTTGGTCATTCTTTGTGAGTTTCAATACAACTTTGCTGTCCTCAAGCTTGTGTACTCGAGTTCTAATAAATATATCCGTTGCTCCTTTCATCTGAGTCTTCTGAGTCCCAAGTCCTAAGTCCCAATCCGACATCTGGTGGCAGCGGTGGGATCAGTCTGGGCAGTCCGGGACGCGGTCCCAGGCAAGGGAGTGGTGAGAGACCAGCTGGCAATTGATCCGGGTCAGGTGAGCTGTGGTTTTCTTTTGTTTTTCCTTTTTAGCCTGGGGGTCAGTCCAAATTGTAACCCACTCTCTCTTGCTCGGTTGCCGTTTGTTCCGTTCCCTGCTCATACCTGTTCCACGAACCTAAATTTAATTACGGACCGCTTGGGTCCTGGAGCAACTGATTGTTTATGGACTCGTCAGGGTAACGTTACGTAAAGGAAAGTGCCCCATGTTGGGCGCCTGAGGTTAAGGGGTAATAGATCTCTGGGTTGTGAGGGTAAGGATAAGGGCGGCCTCCCGATCCGAGGCCTACCCGGGAGACGGCGGGATTTTAAGTAAGATCAGAACTATTACACGGGCGTAGGACGCCAGGAAAGTGCAGTAAGGGTAGGATAGACGGCTGTGTAGGCGGACGAGCCTCTCAGGAGAGTAGGTAGCGCGGCCGTACCACGCGAGGCGGGCGAACCTCACGGGTACAAGGCTGCGAGCCTCTCAGAGTTAGGTAGACGGCTGTAAACGCGAGGCGGGCGATCCTCACGAGTACAAGGCTACGTCGGTAAACTAAGGTTTCTTAGGATGGGTAACAGTATGGGTAATAAGACAGTAAAGGCAGGTGAACCGCTTAGACATACCCCAGCATTTTTTATGTTTAAGAGGCATGGTTATGATGCTGTGAGACCAGGGAAGTCATGGGTTGCATTGACGAAGGATTTAGGAGAACCGTGGCCCGAAGGAGGGTCTTTTGCGCTGGAAAAATTGGACGTGTTGTATGAGACATTAGACAAGTTTGAACAGACCACGAAACACTTCCCGCCGGACTACTGGAAAGTCTTTGGCTGGTGGAAGGAAGAAGCGATGAAGCGACACGCAAAGTCGAAACAGGCCAGCTTGGCCGGTGAGGTAACAAAACTCAAGGGTCTGAGGAAACAGGCGAATAAAGAGCAGGATGAAGCGCTTAAGGAAATAGAAAAGCAGGCCAACGCGCGACTGATGCCGCTCGTTGAAAACCCAGACCCCGCGAGAGGGGAGGTAGCGACCAATCTACCCTCCCCAGCCCCAGACCTAAACCCTGTCCCGGGGTTTCAGGCACCACCTATCCTTTCTGCGCCCCCGCCACCACCTCCCTATAACCCCGCTACCATCGCGCCCCAGATACCCCAGAACCACCCGAGCCAGGAAAGACTGTTTGCACAACTCGGGGCTAACGGAATAGATGACGGGACCGACATCGCAGGATTCCCGCCACCGATAGGACCGGATGGGTTTACCCCTCACTGGTAGGTTGTAAGGGGAAAAGGACCTCACAAACTACCCCATTGGAATGTCAGGAAATAGAGGGAAGGAAAACATTGTGCCCTGTACAAGTTATCGGAGTTGACGCCCAAGGACAGGGGGTTCGAGAAAGGGTACCATGGAAAGAATCCTCTTTAACTGTAATGCGGGAAAGGATTCAACATTTGCTTATTGAGGATCCACGGCAGATAGTGCCAACCATGTCGAATTGGTTTATAGCTGGCGAGTGCGACTATCGAGACATAACTCATATGGGAGTATCCGTGCTCCCACCCAAAGTATGGGAAAGGGCTAGACAAAGAGCACACTGGCCGCACGACGACCCAAGGGCGGTGGGTGCAAACCCCCAGATAACACTAGTGCAATGGGATGCACTGAAGGTCCGGCTGCTGGGTGCCATCGAACATGCGCTGTTGCCAGCAGGGGGTCCGGATTGGGGAAAAATCGGGGCCATAAAACAAAAGGCAGGAGAACCAATTGGAGAGTACCGAGAAAGGTTGGAAAAGGCCATTGCGCGCTGGGGAGGACTGGGTCCGATGCAGCTGGTAGGGCTACCTCAACCATTGGTAAATCAATATCTAATCGAGGGGCTTCGGCCGGTATTAAAGAAACAGGTACAGACCGTCCTCTTCGGCTGGAAGGGAATGACAACCAACGAATTATGCGACAAACTGGAACAATGCCCGGGCTCCTCCCTAGAGGAGAAGAAGGATATTAAGGAGGAAATATTGCAAATGTTTGTCCAAGAGAAACGGGCTCAATTTAATCAGAATAAAAAGGGGGATCAGAGTCAGAACTACATACACGAACAGTGCCAGAAGTGGGGACCTGTTCGAGGTCCAGAGGAACATAGGAGGAGTTGTTATCCTCTTTTCTATAAGGGCCAATTTCCCAACGGAGAGTGGATCCACAACGAAAATGAAAACTGCGACGGTTGTACTGAGGAAGACTTTGGACTAATTAATATGAACGAGGTAAAACAACAATGGACAATACCACCCCCTCTTCCCCCTCCTTCTCAAAACCCTCAAACTTGGACTGTGCAAGGGCCCCCTCCCCAAAATTGGTATCCACCAAGACCCCTTCTCCAAAACCCCGGACCACCCCCCAATAGTGGGATGCAGAACGGACCAAGGGGGAACTGGGCTCCGCCTCGGGGCCCGCCGCAGTGGCAACCAGTGAACCAGTCACATTGGGGGCCGCCAGAACGCCGGCAGGGCGGAAGGGGCGCTGTAGAGGGACGACCTATGCCCTCCGCACCACCGGTTCCGCAAGAACCGTGCCATTATTGCAAGCAGATGGGACACTGGATACGTGATTGCCCAAAGGCTCGTAAGGGGTTTCAGCCCCAATACAATAGAGGGGCCTATTGACGGGACGCTGGCGAGTCGCCCAAGGAGTGTCCTCTCTTGACCATGACACCGGCAGAGGAACCAACCATGATGTTGGACGTGGAGGGAAGACAATTAGAATTTCTCGTAGATACGGGTGCGACTCGCAGCACAATTAACAAGGGGCAATTGCCCTCTTTGCGCCCTACGGCCAGGAACGTTCAAATACTGGGTGTTTCGGGTTTACCCCAAGCGCTTCCTATTTCGGAGGAAGTGCGAGTAACATGCGGCCCGCTGGAGGCTAAACATGCTTTCTTGATGACCACTACCGCCCCGACGAATTTGTTGGGACGGGATTTATTGTGCCGCTTGGGCTGTCAAATCTCATGTACCGAGGAGGGAGTTTTCGTAGACGTCGCGGAATCTAAACGCGACTTGGTAATGACGGCATTGTCTCGGCCCGGCCCCACCGTGTATTGGTGGCGCATGGATGAAGGGGCTCTGGCTACCTGGACGCATATCATAGATAATGTGTGTTTGGACAATGCAGTTCTGCGAGATTGGCTACAACTGCACGAAATTTCGATAAAAACCTTAAAGGATAATCCACCCCATTGCACTGCGTACTATGATGCAACGGGCGACGATGAGAATTATCGAGAGAAGGTTAAGGAAAAGCTGGGCGAACGCACGCCTATACACTTATCACGGATGTGGATCGGCCGCGAGGGAATAGGAATCGAGGCAGTCCTAACCTCGAGTCAGCGTGCATTGACCCGATACCCCGAAGGAGCGGCCGCCCATGTTACCCTCACTACTGCCAAGGGGTGGCCGCCGGAAAGTGTAGGTTGGATGGTAGGGAGGTTACGAGAAGTTCCCCTACAAGGTTATCGGAGTAAGAAAGGCCGCTGGACTTTGAAACGGCTCCAAAATGGCGAAGGTTTTTCAATTGACTTCAAGACACAACGGAGGGATGGAGTGTTCGAAGCGACAGAGTTGCCTCCTAAGGGCACCTATGCCATGAGGGCAGTGCTGACGGACCCGGGTGAGTCAGATTACCTCCTAGCGGAGGTGCCAGACAATTTATGGCCCAAAAGCGACGGTGAGGTTGGACGGATGCGAGACGCCGAACCTCTAGTGATAGCAGTGCAGCCGGGGATGCGCTTGCCAAATGTAAAACAGTATAAGCTACGACCTGAGGCCGACGTAGGCATAGCACCAGTGATTCAATCCCTAGTGGAACAGAAGATTATCGTGGAAACTAACAGCCCATGTAATACACCAATTTTGCCAGTTAAAAAGCCGTCAAAGGACAAATGGAGGTTTGTACAGGATTTAAGGGAGGTGAACAAGGTGATACAGGGTATACACCCACTAGTTCCAAACGGAGAAACCCTCATGATGTCAATTCCGCCGGACGCAACATACTTCACGGTCATCGACCTTTGTTCTGCGTTTTTCTCTGTGCCCATCGCGCCTGAGTCACAATACTTGTTCGCTTTCACCCATAGGGGGCGCCAGTATACTTGGACAGTACTACCTCAGGGGTTTTCAGATAGCCCCACTCTGTTTTCCCGGGCGCTGCACCGCGACCTGGCGGATGTGGAATTGAAGGGAGGGTCAGTGTTGCTGCAATACGTTGACGATTTGTTGATTTGCTCCCCTTCAAAGGAGGCGTGCGAAATGGATTCTTTGGCCCTATTAAAGGCCTTGGCGGCCAAAGGCCACAAAGTAGGTAGACCAAAACTTCAGTTTGTGCGGCAGGTTGTAACTTACCTGGGACACGCCATTTCACACGGAAAACGAGAATTGGATGCTGGACGAGTGACCGCTATTATGGAGCTGCCTCGCCCTCGCTGGCAACGACAAATGCTGCGCTTCCTAGGTATGACGGGATACTGCCGCACTTGGATACTTGATTTTGCGCTGCTGGCTAAGCCACTGTACGAGGCGACCAAATCAAATGCCCCGGACCTATTGATATGGACGGATGAATTGAGGCGATGTTTTGACGGGCTGAAACAGGCGTTGGTCACGGCACCGTCATTAGGACTCCCGGATTATGCGAAACCATTTACCCTTTACACTCACGCCGTGGGAGGTTTCGCCCAGTCAGTTTTGACACAGACCCATGGGGATAAGGAGCGGCCGGTAGCCTACTTTAGTAAAAAGTTAGACCCGGTCGAACAAGGGTTTCCGGTGTGCTTGCAAGCCGTGGCAGCGGCCAGGTACGCAGTAGAACGAACAGCGGACATTGTTATGGGACACCCAGTAACGCTACGGGTACCACATTGCGTCACTTCGCTGTTGTTACAGCGAAGCACACAGCATTTGTCTAACACTAGATTAATGCAATACGAATCCGCACTGATCACTGCAGCCAACATCACGATCGAACGTTGCACGACGCTCAACCCAGCCTCACTGATGCCCACCCCAGAGGAAGGCGAACCTCATGTGTGCACCGACGTTGTGCAGCTCGTCTCCACGGTGCGATCGGATTTAAAGGACAATCCCTTAGAATATCCCGACTGTACATATTATGTCGATGGATCAGCAAGGCGCGCATGGGACGGGTCCCTGTTGTCCGGGTACGCCGTGTGCTCGGATAGCGAAACGGTAGAGAGCGGGCGTCTTCCACCTACATTTTCCGCACAGCAGGCGGAGCTGTGCGCCTTGACCAGAGCGTGCAGCTTGGCGGAAGGCCTTGCCGTCAACATTTACACAGATTCGGCCTACGCTCACGGCGTAGTCCACGATAAAGGAGCCATCTGGAAGATGAGAGGTTTTCTCACATCTGCCGGTTCAGTGATAAAGAATGGCGCGTTGGTAGAAGGGCTCCTCCGAAGTATTTTACTTCCCCGCGCTATCGCGGTAATTAAGTGTCGTGGCCACCAAAGGGCGGACACTGACGTTGCCCGGGGCAACGCAAGGGCGGACGAGGCGGCAGGAAAGGCCGCCAACCAACAGATAGAACGCAACATGCCGATGGTGACACGAGCACAGAAGACAGCCGCACAGATTGCTGACATACCGACTGCGGGACCACCCGCCACACCAACTAAGGACGATATCATAAATTTGCAAAATGCTGCACCGACGGCCGAACACGAGGTCTGGCTCAAACGAGGAGCGATACGCCCTGGGCCAGGGGAAATGTGGACCCTTGATAAAAAAACCTATAGCACCCCAGGCTTTACTGCCTTGGCTGGCACGCATGGCTCATCAGAATGGTCATGTGTGCCAGAGGGGGGTGATGGGACAGATAGACTACACTTGGGCAGCGCCAGGACTGTCACGGATTGTATCCGAAGTGTGCCGATCGTGTGTGGTCTGCCAGCAACACAATAGAGGGGCGCCACCGAGACATGCACATGATGGGGGACGGCCCCCGCCTAGTGGGCCGTTCGCAACTATTGAGTTCGATTTTACAGAATTGGAACCAAGCATGTCGTTTCACTATGTGTTGGTGATCGTAGATACATTCACCAAATGGGTCGAAGCGTACCCATGCGTCAAGTCCGATGCTCCGACAGTAGTGAAGCGCCTCGTGCGGGATTTTATGTGCAGATTTGGCATTCCCCAGATAATTTCGTCAGATCAAGGGGGCCATTTCACGGCGCAGGTGGTTAAGGGCATCCTGAAGGCGTTGGGCGTTAAACAATCCTTCCATTGCGTCTACCACCCACAGTCCTCAGGACTTGTGGAACGAACGAACAAGACTTTAAAGAATAAACTAGCGAAACTTTGCGCAGACACAGGCTTGAGGTGGCCAGAGGCTCTTCCGCTTGCATTGATGAGCATTCGTTCCACCCCGGGTCGCACTACGGGACTTTCCCCCCACGAAATATTAATGGGACGACCTATGAGCTTGCCCGTTTCAGCACCAACAGACATGTCCACCCTTGCTTTGCCAGTAATGGATGACATGCTTTTGAGATTTTGCATAGGCTTGTCGAATGTGGCACGCAGCATCCATGCTCGAGTACGAGAGGCGCTGCCTGAACCAATAGGCCACACCATCCACAACTTCCAGGCCGGCGACTGGGTGCTCGTAAAGCACTTCACCCGCAAGGCTGCTTTGGAGCCACGGTGGAAGGGACCATTCCAGGTGCTACTAGTCACACCGACGGCAGTCTTCTGCGAGGGTAAACCTTCGTGGATCCACGCCACCCATTGTAAGTTGTCCATTCCCGCACCACAAGTCACACAAGACACCGCACCCCTCACTGCTGAAGACACCGCACCTCACACTGCCGAAGACAATGCATCGCCTAGGGCACCACAGTCTCCTAAGGGCGGCGATGACGGTCATGATGATGGGAATTCTGGGTAGCTGCCTCAAACCCCCTGCCGGAGATAGGCTCTTGAACTTTGAGCTACTGAGAAAGGACCTCCCCAAGTACCCAGGACCCGACAACTATTCAGCATTTTCCCTCTATCCCGTCAAGTATATAACGGCTAACTGGGGAGACAAAATAGCGGTGAATTGCTGCAACCTGGAAACGAGCTTTAAGTGGTTATCTGTAAGATGGGCGGAAGCTATAGTGGTACACAATAACACACCGCAGGCACGCATGACAAGCACACGCCTAGTCCTGACTAAGGTTAGGAAAGTGGAAAATGGAACATATGGGGACATAAGCGGCCGACATGCCCGAGGATATGGATGGGGTAAGGGCGTTGAGAATACTACCCTCACGTTGCGTTATACCCCCATTGGTCCGGATACAACAATGATACTCGAATGTGGAATATGGCCCCCTCGCACGACAATCCCAAATGGAACCACATCTTACCTTCGACCTAGTTGCGCCGCTTACGTCATTAAGACCCCGCCTGGCCAGAAAGTAAGAAAGAAGCCAGAGGAGAACACATACTGGAAGGTCGCACGGCATATGGCCACATTACAGAATAGGACACGGTGTTGGATGTGTATGCACCTTCCCCGCACCAGCACAACAGGAATACCAATGGTAGCGTTACCCCTATCACTCAATGATTTGTGCTCAAAGCCACTAGACACCAAATGCCTTAGTACAACCCTGACAAGCCAAGGTTCTGACGGAACTGCGTGTAAACGAGTTTTCCAGTACTCGCCCCCCATCCAGTCCCGACACTTTGAGGAACGTCCGGCGCCGGTTTGGGTTAAACCGGCTAGGGGGGCCCTCTGCTTAGAAGGAAAGGGCCAAATAACGGTAGGCAAATCTGTGTGTAGAGCTACCCTCCTCGCGGACCCTAGGGAAGGGAAACACATGCTGTTAGTAAATGTTACAAGTTCGCCCTTACATAATCTCACGCACCTCCAGTTGGCATGGGAAGGGGTAAACGGAACAAACACTATCGCAGACCGTCGCACTTGCATGACCACTCATTTAGTGGCTCCACACGGAACCATGTTTGTATGCGGGAACAAAGCTTACCCGTATTTACCTGATAATTGGGGAGGACGTTGCTATTTAGGATCAGTTTTCCCAGAAATGGAAATGCGACAACACTTGCATAATACCCCCGCACTCATAAGGACACAACGAAGCACCCATTGGAACGACGACGGCACCACCACCTTACATGGCGCTGATTGGGAGAAGGCCGTTAGTTTCTTTTTCCCATGGGCTGGGACGGTCATGAGCAGTTACCGCATTGACAAAATTGCGTTAATCTTAGAAACTGTGGCCAACGCCACCGCTACAGCACACGACGAAATGTTGGACACAGTTGTCCATCTGCGTACAATGGTTATGCAAAATAGGGTTGCATTAGATATGCTATTGGCAGAACGAGGAGGGGTATGTGGGATAATTGAGGGTAAATGTTGCACTTTTATTCCTGACCCCTCACAGGGTGTCAGTGCTGCTATTATAACGTTAAGGGAAAGCGCTCACTCATTGACAAGGGATCGACTGGATCGGGAAGCCTCCCACCAGTGGCTTACCGACTGGTTCAAAGGGTGGACAGGCACAATTGTAAAGTGGGTACTAACCGCCTTGGCAATAGTCCTTGGAATCGTGGTTTGTTGTGTAATAATCAAGGCTTTAGTCCTTGCGTGTGTGAGGAAGTTTTCCACAGGATGGACACTGAAGACGACAACAGAAAAGGCCATGGTGATGCTTGAAAAGCTGACCGTGGGTCCAGATGACACACTGGCCGTCGACGTGACTGCAGACCGCGGATCCTGGAACGACGACCCGGACGAGCCACTGGGCCGCGACAATGAGATCTCCGCTTCCGAAGATTGTTCTTCCATTGTTGATATTACCGATAATGATGTCGAGTACACTTATGCGGACCTCGAAGCATTTCAGGCTACCAGGAGGCAGTTTAAACTGGGCCCCAACACGTCGAATGAAGAAATCGACGATTTCCTGAAGGATTCCTCTCGTTTCTTCACGATATGCCATGCCGTGGCTATGACTATGGGTGGCCGTCCACGCCGCAGGCCTACGCCACCTAAGAATAATGTTACTGATGATGTTACCAATGATGATGTGGGCCACTTGCGAGGGTCCCCGACTGATGTTTATATTTCAATGCAGGCTTTGCCTCCCCATGTCTCACAAGCCCACAGTGAGTCAAACGCCACAGACCCAGTCCGGGATTTGGACCCAGCTGTGAACCCAAGCCCGGATGGAGAGGAACTCGATCGTGAAAATACTCTGAGTTCCGAGTCTGATTGTTTTGGAGATTCGCCCGTGGATAACAGCGAAGCAAGCAGCATCGCCTCGGACGATCTCGACTTTGACCCAAAGGAAGTTTCTCTCCCACCTTTGGATCGTTATGCTTTATTTCATGGCCATAGGTTTGAGCCACCTGATACTGACGATGTTGTGTCTTCCCCAGATCACCAGCACGTAAGAGACCTCATGAACATGAATATCGATTGAGCGCTGAAGATCGACAAGGATTTCACTTGGGGAAGCCTAGGCGAGCTCCAGTTGGGGAGGAGTCCGGCTGCACCTCTGTGGACCAAGGGTGGGTCGGAGATCTTCCTGGGTGTGGACCCCGGTGGAACCAGAGGTCTTCGTTGTGGATTTGGCGCGCTATTCGATCTTCATGTCTCTACGGTCTCACCTCATACACCCATCTACACCCGACTTACATCATACATCCACTTACACCCACTTGCACCCACACACCCGCGGATCAGCCTGCTGGGTTCGTTGTGCGGTACTGGGTACGGGACATGCTCACTGGGCTGCCTTCGCGCGGTACGTTACGTTTAGTGAATCCTTTACACTGTCTCTCCCACCTCTCTTGGTGGATTTTGTGTGCCATTTGATCACTCTGTTTTTGGCCTTACATTGTATACTCACATACAGACGCGAATCATCCTACTGAGTTTGTGTGGTGCTTTGGTACGGGACATTCTTACGGGGCTGCCTTCGCGTGATATGTTGAATGATTTTTCTGTTTTTGTTTGAAATAAAGGCCTTTGATTGGCTCGTAGATAACTTTGTATCTTAGATCCAAAAGGGCGGTATGTAGGGAGCTGTAATGCCCCTCCCCCCTTTGTATATCCTTGCTGCTTTACCAATTACCAAGTATAACCAATTATATGTTTTGTTTTGACTTGCTACTGTACTCTTTTATGATACTGAGTTCTTTCTTGTGCATTGAGGATGTGTAATATCCTAATAAGGAGTTCTCTGCCTGTGTGCCCTGGCCTGCGTGGGCACAATCTCTAGTTCCCCTTCCCAGGCCTTGGAGGCAACTGTTATCTCTCTTTGCCTTTCTCCTGACTTTGCCATTATCTTGCAAGCTGACAGTTTTATGAGTGTCCACTCCCTTTGTACTTTCCCAAGCTAGCTTTCTTTACAGAAAGTTGTAAACATGTTGCCACATAATGCTGACCATCTCCTTATCAGAGCTAACCCATGACTGGCCTTGGATGAACTTCCTTTAATTAACTGAACAACAGGATGGGACTATGGTGGGGGAACCAATGAGCCCATTCTGTCTCTGTGTCTTGTGAGCTAACTCCACCCCTGATTCTCCTTATATAAAGCAATGTTAATTGAATTATTTCAGAGCATCTTGTTGTACTGTTGGTCATTCTTTGTGAGTTTCAATACAACTTTGCTGTCCTCAAGCTTGTGTACTCGAGTTCTAATAAATATATCCGTTGCTCCTTTCATCTGAGTCTTCTGAGTCCCAAGTCCTAAGTCCCAATCCGACATATATATATATGTATATATATATGTATATGTATATATATATGTATATATATGTATATATATGTATATATATGTATATATATGTATATATATGTATATATATGTATATGTATATATATATATATGTATATATATATATATATATATATATATATACAGTGGTACCTCGGCTTACGAGTGCCCCAACGTACGAGTTTTTCGGGATACGAGCCGTCGCTCGGGCGGTTTGTTGCTTTGGGATACGAGCCGAGATCCGATGTACGAGCTCAAAAAATTTATTTTTTTGAATTTTCCGGTTGTGGCTTCCGGTTCCGGTCACGTGGTTATCTTGCCGTGAAAGCATCTCTGCTTGGATATAAAACACGCAATCGTCGAAATACATTAGCGAGGAATCTCCTTGCTCCAGCCGGTGACGTCATCGGCGGGGATCCCCGCCTACAGAGTGGCTGGTCACGTGACCGCCAAAGCGTGTCGCGCGTGCGGGTATAATGAGCTACACCTGTGGATCACGTGACCACGGAAGCACGCCTCGCTTGAGAGGCATGGCTTTCGGTTTGCGTTTTGCTTTATAAGGCGCGATAAATGGGCTTTTGAGTGTTAGCGGTTCATGGCGTTGACGGTTCATGGCGGTTCATGGCGTTGACGGTCAAAAACCCATTACATCAATTTTACCAGGCACTGTACAGTAAGTACAGTGGACACCAAATGCACGGTGGAAGGCTAGAAGTAGAAGATCGTCCAAGACAAGTGAGAATAAGCCATACTTTGGAGATGACGTCATTCGCTGGTCCGATAACCAAAGATGTGGTATAAAAAACCAGGTGAGCTAACAATGCAGCAATGAAGGAATTCGGCCAAGGCACCGGCACACAACGACCTACCTACATCGAAAGACTCAATGCCAATGGTGACAGAAGCCAAGACGGCCGGCTTAAACACCGCCGAAAGACCACGGTGTACCAACTTACGATGCAGAACATCTTGCACTTAATATGATGACAACAGGTGCCATCCTCTGACGTACCATTACAGGTACAGGTACAGTACACGTGAGCACAGAGCAAAAGTTCACTGAAACCGAGATTAAGAAAAAAGAAAAAACACCTCGTGGTCCGTGCTCGATATCCGAGTTTCAATCTTTTCAAACACATGATGCTCTCGGTCACGGTATCTCCTGCGAGCTGCTTCTCCTTCAACCACACAAACAACAACTTCTCCATATCTTCATGGATAGAGGTCCAGTTTATTTCTTTACATTCTCTTGTATTATGTACAGTATATACGAGGTCGTGCTTGTTTATACATTATTTGTTATTTATAAAGTACATTTTTGTTATTTAAAAGCACCTAACAAAAAAAATTGGTGTTTTTTTTTTGAGGCTGGAACGGATTAATAGCATTTCAATGCATTTGAATGGGAAAATTTGCTTTGACTTACGAGCGATTTGGCTTACGAGCTCCGTCACGGAACGGATTAAACTCGTAAGCCGAGGTACCACTGTATATATATATATATATATATATATATATATATATATATATATATATATATATATGGATGTATTTGAACGAAATTTGGCAGAGAGATAGTGTATGTGACAAGGACGAAATATATATATATATATATATATATATATATGTATATATTGTTGCGGAGATGAGGACTGTATTTTTTTGATTGTGTGCTGTATTATTATTATTATTGATTATTCTGCGCCCCCCTACCTCCGGAGCTGTGTAAAGGTGAAAGAGCATCCCATAATTAGTCCACAAGCATACACATCAGCCAAATAATAGAATACCCCTGTTGATAGTTATCTCTTATTCTGTGTTTTAGAGTAAGGCTGTGTCTCCCATTAATTGAAGTACTCCATTGCACCAGTGAAAGAGAATAGATCCCCTTTCATTCCCATCCCCAAAATCTCCATTCCCTTTTACATCCCCTCTGGTGATTGCCAAGCCTCGATTCTCAATTACCTCCCCTCCAATAACCGCCATTGAACATGTGCTCGAATCGGAGAAGAAAGGCGTGCCCGCCCATCGTCATCAAGGGCGGAGCCAGAGGGTCGCGCGACCAACCAGGGCCGAGGTGAGCACCCCGATGGGCGTGTCCAAAAGGCCGGCGGCTTAATCGCCGGAGGCGCTATAAAGGCGCGCACGAGAGAGAGTCGTGAGTTGGTCGTCAGTGGAGGAGTCAGTCAGTGGAGTCGGTGGTCAGTTGGTTGCGTTGGTTGCGGTGAGGAGTCGGTGGTAAAGAGTGAGTGGACCAAGAACGAGTGGAGGGTTTGGACCAGACGCGTCAGACGAGGCCTGGCAAAGCACGCGACGTCCACAGCAGCCACAACAGCAGCGTGGGGCCTGAACGGCGGCTGCTAAACGCGCCGGTTGTGCTGCAGGACCCCCCTTGGACCTTCCTCTCCCTCCAGCCATCCACCTCCTGCCATTCCATCCTTCTTGTGTACGTGAGTTTGTTCTGTTTGTTCTGTCCTGGGTTAATTAAGTCTGTATAAGCTAGTATTTTCACTGTGTCACCTGCGTCTTATGTGCTTGTAAATAAATGTGACTGCTTTCTTTTTGCTTATGTGTGTAAATAGTCAATAAATTCAGTAGTATTTCCAAACCTTTCTTTGCCTTCGTTTTCCTCTTTGCATTCGTCGTTTTAGTCTTTTCCCTCATTGAGCAGCCGCGGTGCGATCTGGTCAACGTCGGGTGGAATCGGGTTCTAATCGGGGAGTAACTGTTCGGTCGCGGTTGGACCATCCGCTCGGCCCATCATACCATCTAAACCGCGATCAGTAACAATATATATATATATATATATATATATATATAACTGAGAAATAGTAGAAACTCCACAGTACGAGCAGGGCGTCTCATTTGCATTAAATAAATAATCTGGAGATTAAATCAGACGCGGACGTAGCTTCAAGTTCAAGACGTCGATCTTTAATTTCCGACAAGCTTTCGACCAACAAAGGTCTTCTTCTTAGTCTACAGAAACAACAGGCATGGTTATCAGACAAGTGTATATATAATTATATGTGTGTAAGATGTGTGATATGTGTAGAAAATGCATACAAAAGGAAGAGCCACGCTGAAGTTCACTCACCGTCCCCAAGTTCAACGGAAGTGAAGCGCAGCTTCCAGTGACCGTTCCGCGTTACAGTTCGGTGCACGTGCATATACAAATATAGAGATACATACATCCATAAGCACGCAAGCATATATTCATATACCATTTATATTCATATAATATATTTATATATTTATTTATATATTTATATAAATGACATATAAATGTAGAATGAAAGAATGAGTGAATGAATGAGTGAATGAATGAATGAATGAATGAATGAATGAATGGGTTATGGTTAATGATTTGATTAGGTTGATGTAGGAACATTCTTTAATCATCAAAATTTATGCCATGAGGGATTTTTGTCCGAAGTTTATGTATCCAAAAGGACTCACGTTTCAGAATCGTGGTGTGTGATCGATTTGTGATTGATTCAATGGCAGAGATTTGAATGTCATTTACAGAGTGATCCGGTTGATTACAGTGTATCGTGTAAGGTAGAGATTTGCCCTGACTGGTGTGGAAGTTATTGATTATATATATTGTTACGGTTTTTAGAACCTTCACTAGTAAATTTTAGTAAATGTTTCCCTTATAAATGTTCCCCTGTAAATATCCCCATCAATTGGTTTGTTAAAGATCGCACCCTAGTTAGTCCATGAACAACATGTAGCGAACCATAGGACCTCTTCGTAGTTATTTCATGTTTATGTGTTTCAGTTAAGGATCTGTACCCAGTAGTTGAATCTGCGTTGCATTAATGAAATAAGAGTAGGCCCAAAAGTTCCCTTCAAAAGCGGTGCGAGTGGTTTTCTACCTCCCCACAAGACGCCATTGCCCATGCGCTTCATCTCAGGGAAGAAGGGGGCGGAGCCGCCAGATCACGGGCGTGGCACGCCGACGCACCACCCGAGGCGGAGTCAGCGAGCCCCTACTGACCAACCAGGGCTGGCGAGGTACCATCGCGGGCGTGGCTCCATGAAGGGCGCATTGATTTGCAACACGCGTAATATAAGCGCGGGCGCGAAGCCTTTTTACAGAGTTGGGAAGAAGGCAGAGAGAGACGTGATCCAGAGTCGGAGAGAAGGCATGGTTGGGAGATGAACGAGGAATGAACAAGGGAGAGACGCGTAAGAAGACGGCATCCCAATCCCATCGCTGTATGCAACGTCTGCTCGCGGTGAACGATACGCACTCGCTGCCTGCCAGGGTTTCCCGCCACGACGCGAGTCGACTCCGGGAGCCGGACCTCGACGCCTACCGTCTGCCTGGGCCTTCTCATCCCTTCTTCCAGCCATTCCTGCCTGCTATTCCCTTGTCGTGTAAGTCTGTTTGTCTCTCCTGTTTGTTGTCCTGGGGAATAATATAAGATTGTTTTAAGGTTTGCCGTGTGTCTTCTTCTTCTTCAGTGTATATTACTTGCGTTCCTCCTCTTATTTGGTTTTGTATATAATTAATAAATGCCTGTTATTTCTTACCTTTGGTTTCTTCTTTCCCCCGATCACTTTCGTCCTGTCTCCAATTGAGTACCTGTGGCACGATTTGGCCAACGCTCAGAATCGGGTTAGGCAATTGCTAACGGCTCGAGCCGCGGATTGCTAAACTGCTCGGCAAATACCATCTTGTCCGTGGTTCGAGCGGTACTTGTCTCCCTGTTTTGCGGAGGGATTGGTAAAGGTATTCGGGAGAAAACCTTGACCAATAACCCTGATCAATTCCACCCCGCAAAAGAGCGTTACAAGTACCAGGATGAGAGACGGCGAGCTTAACAGGCCAAGGGGATTAACCCCCCCTTGCTAAGGGGAGTGCCGTCTCTGAGATCCGTAACAATTGGTAGTCAGGAGTTGGGATCTGGAACCTGGGACTAAATTTATTTAGACCAAATTTTGGACACCAATTGTGCTATTTGCTGTAACAATTGGTGTCGGGGAGTGGGATTTTAGGCCCGAACCAAATTTTTAAAACATCTAAAAATTTGGTCAACATTTACGAGCGGCCGAAATGTTATTATAACACCCAAATTGAAATCGTGCCATGGATGATCAAGGCGATCGGATGCCGATAGGGGAGGTAGAAGAGGGGTTAGAGGCAACCCAGGACCCCAGGGAGGAATTGGAGGAGGAGAGCAATGAGGGTGCAGTAGCGGGGGTTACAGGCGCACAAGATGGCGGCGCCTCACACGAGGTCGCGGGAGCACAAAATGGCGCCTCGCACGTGGCCGCGGTAGCCGCGCCCGCTGCGCCAATGGGGGTGGGCGACATGCAAGCCCTCATGGCGCAATTTATGGCGCAAATACAGGCGTCCCTCGACCTGCAGAGGGACGAAGCGAGGGGTAACGGGGCGCAATTGGGAAACCAAATTGGGGACCTAGGAAGCAAAATAGAGGGGTTAGACAGCAAATTGGAGCGAATAGGTAAATTTGGAGACAGAATGGGTGAGAGCATACAAAGATGTGGGGAGAGCATGGATCGCATGTTGAGCGGGAAGGGCACATGGGTACGCGACGAGGTAACGCGAGTCGAGGAGCGCGGGTTGAGCAAGGCGGAGCAGAGCGCGGTTAAAATGACCGGGATAGAAATCGCGACCCGGGGTATGGGGAATCCGGCGACCGCCGAGGTACAAAAGGAAATTTTATTCGGACCAGCGGTCGTCGAGGGAAAGAAAAAAGAAATTAAGTCCGAATCAATCGAAGCAGTAGTGGAAATTGGAATTGGAGAGACCGCAGATGTAGAAAAGCACGCGCGGCAGGGAGAAATGGAAAATGCACAAAGTCTGAATTCACATCCTGATGCCGTACTTGATAATCCTTATAAAGATTTGCAGCTGCGTGTGGAGAGGAGGATCCCAAAGGTGAGTAAGGTGGTATATGGTGCTAAGAGGTTTTGCGGGAGAATGTTTGGCGCCAAAATAATTTTTGCGCGCTTGGGATCCCAGCATACCGCGGGCGTTTGTGGGAGATCCGTGGTGCACTGTGTGAGAGAAAATGGCACGCGTGTGAGGAAAAAGTGTGCGTCGAAGAGTGAGTGTGTTACAAAGTGTGGGAGTAAAACCGAGTGCGAGCGAGAATGCACGTCGGAGTGTATGTGTGATGAGAGTGATATGGAGAGTGAGATGGATGAGGAGCGGGTGCGAGAATGCACACTTGGAATGGTTGAGCGTGTGCGAGGAGGCACACCTGAGTTGGTGGTGGAGCGCGTGATGGGGAGTGTTACAGGGGATGTAACGGAAGAGTGCACGCCCATGATGGTTACGGAGTACGTAACGGGGGAGAGTGCACGTGAGAAGTGTGCGAATGACGAGTGTGCGCCAAGGTGTGTTATGGAGTGTGTGGACAGCGAGTGGTATGTAATAGAGAGTGTGGTGGTGGAATTGACGGAGAGTATGGGATGTATGAGCAACGAACGGAACGAGTGGTGTGAGCATGTACGGGGAGCATCGACGTTAAACGGGATAGCGGTTAGATCGACATTTAACCGACGCGAGCTCCCGGTCCGTGCCGGCTTTGGGTATTGCGGGAGCCGGCGGGGATCGGTGACGCGTCGCTCCTCTTCGGAGCGTCGTGCACGATCCGGGCCGGGCCCCGCCCTGCACGGTCGCATCCGCGCTCTGCTAAGCAGAGCGGGCGGCCCGGTTCGAGGGAAGGTAGGAGGGGTCGGCACGGCGCCGCCTTGTGGTGGCGGCATTCGACCCGGGCAAGGTTGGCCCACCGCGCATGGGGGCGACAGGCTCCGCGCCGGGATGGTGCTTTAAACCTTGGCCCAACCAAACCTCCTCCCCTGAACCGAATGCCGGACGGACCCAACCGCAGGAGACCAAACAACCCGAATGCATTGCGCGGCTTTGCGAAGCCGAGCTTTGATATAATGCAACGACGCACAGAGGCTCGTAGTTTAATGGACTGTGATGGCGATAGTGATAGTGTAATTGTTTGTAATTGGTAGGAAATTGATGATTGGCAGTAATGATTGGCAAATTTGATGGGTAAAAATGATTGGCAGTAATGATTGGCTAATTTGATGGGCAATTTGATTGGCAAATTCTGATTGGCAAAAATTGGATGGGCAAAATTGGTAGTGAGAGATGCCCGATGTAGAGGGATGGCAAATCCACCATCCCTCCCACACCCCGGGCACATGAGCTATAGCTTTATGGGGTTGTGTAAACTAGCCTGGGAGGGTTAGGATAAAATGATAGGAATTTAGAGAAAGATGACCATAGGTAACGTTAGATTTAAGTAGCGACATTGTACCTGTAGGGGGGATGTAGCAGATTAGTGGATTATAATGACGTGGGATGTGCAATAGTATAAGGGAAGACGGGAAGCACTAAGTTAGAGGGAAAACCAGGCAGATCAGATGATGCAGTGTGTTTGTGGTGTGGTTTATTGAATGATGCATTGCGTATGGAAGTTCTTGCTGGTGAGCATATTGAAATGAGGAATTGAGAGGCAATGCTCGTGAATGGTGCAGTGTGTGTGAAGGAGGTGATTGAGCAGCATATGGTGAAAAGTGCGATTGTGAGTTGTATTGAGCGAATCGTCCTGGAGGGAAGACGGGTGCACATGCCACCAGGTGTACAGGTGACACCAGGTGTGTGGGCACAGGTGTGCAAGCAAAGCACGGGTGAATGGAGAATGGTTGAATGGAATAGATGGTCTGGAGTGAATGGAGCATGGAGCATGGAGTGTATGGAGAATGGTTGTGTGAAATAGCTGGTATGGAATATATGGAGCATGGAATGGATGGTGTGGAGTGAGTAGTGTGGAATATGTGGAGTGGAGTGGTTGGTGCGAAAGGAGTGGATGGGGAATATGGACCCCCTTCACGAATACCCAGGGAGGGTAGTTTAAAAGTAGATAGAGGGTATAGGTAAATTGTGGTGGATATTGGCATCTGTGGTGCGTGTGGTAGAATGGTGTTTGGATGGGTGCATTAGTGAAGTGGAAATGGCTGGGCGTGTGGCCTGTTAGTGTGTGTGTGGTTAAATGGGCACTCCACCACTGTTAGTCTGTCGGCCAGGTGAGGCCGCAGGTGGGCTCTGGGAGCCAGTTGAGTTGTGAATGGGGCCCGAGGATCCGGAGGACGGACCCGGGTAGCCCAGTGCCAGAGAGGGCACCGAGTGGGGAGAGCGCCAGAGGGCCTTCCCCAGGTAGATAGGTTAGGGTAAAGAGCAGGTAAGCTCGGAGGCAACTGCAGTGGCGGAGGTGTGCAGGTGAGTAGACCGGCTGGTGAGCCACACGACCCAGCCTGGAAATTGTGCGAAGGCACAGGGAGTTGAATCGGGGGAGTGAGACCCCAAATTGGTGAGCACCACAGTTTGGTCAATGGGAGTTCGGTTCTTAGAACCACATAGTGTAAGATGGCCAATGGTTTGGCAGGGAAAGATCCCGGGTAGAGTAAAAGTGTTAAAGTCATTTAGAGGATAGTTAGGATGGAAATCCCTTCGCACAATCTGCAGCCACTCATGTGAGGTGATGACATGACTCCACACCATGGTTGTTTTGTTTTTTGTGTGCAAATGTTTGGGAATGGTGAGACGCATCATGACGTGGGGGTGACATTGTGCTTGGTTGTTCCATCTCTTCCTCCTTATGAGGAATTGATGGCAAATTTGACAAATTGGGATTGTTGATGAATTTGGTGTTAGGGGAGATATGGGGAAGACGAGACGATAGTGACGAATTTGTAAATGTGTAGAGTTTTGTAAATACGGGGTAAGGGCAAGGGTAGGGTAGGTGACAGGGGGGGGTGACGTACGATAGGGACGAGCTTTCACCGCTCTCTCCCATGCGCACCTCACCTCTGCATTACCTTGTATTGATGTGTACCCTTGTGACCTTGCTCCGATGCTTGCTTTGTTCCTTCCTTCCCCACTCACGGCTTGTTCTTTTGGGTCTGGAGGGGGGGGTGGGGGGGGGGGGGGAAGTGTGCAGGTAGCCGCATTTGTGTGCCCTAGGCGCCGCTGCACAGCCTGCCTGGATCGATACACCACCTTATGGACCACACGACTTGCGGCCTAGCTCCACCATATGGACCACATGCTTCTGTGGCTAAGCACCACACCCTTATGGACCCCACGTGTTGGGGCCTGGCCCCTCTGCTGGGGCCGGCCATGATGGCCAGAGAAGAGTTGGCTTGCAGACCACGGTGAGGTGGCCCCTTTTGCCCTACAGGTGAACCACCCATAGTTGGCCCCTGTGGGCGCTAAATAAAAATGGACACGTTGTGTGCCTTTTTATAATTGTCAAATAGGCAGCAAGCAAAGAACAAGAAGGAACAACATGAGGAAGAAACATCGGCCAGCAGAGGGAGCAGAAACAAGAAGAACCGGTCAACAGTTTGTTTGTTTTTATTTTAAATGTGTGCAATGAGCACTGGATGGTGCTTTGGTGTTTTTTTGGTGCTTATTGGTGCTGATGGTGCTTTGGTGCTTTGTGATGCTCTTGTGCTCGGGGGTGCACTGCAATATCAATTGTGCATCCCCGGGCACGTGAGTATGGTGTATCGGTGCAGTGCAGTGCATGCTCTTCCTCTTTTTCAGATCCTTTCTTTTTGTCTCCCAAAATGACAGGTCCTGGGTTTGCCGTGTAAATACAAATTAGTGTTTTGTAAATAATGCTCCCCACCGGCTTTATATATAGTTTGAGAATAATTCCGCAATTCGGTTATCCTGTGGGCGTGAGTCTGTTAGGTAGGATGCAACGTAGCAGGCGGGACATAAGTAGTTGTTTTAAAACTGTCACACTCAAGGGTAAGGTTAATAGTAGTGGGCTACTACACCTGAGTGTCACATTAAGTAAAGTTAGTTCGGGTCGGGACGACCCTAGAGGAAAAACGGGTGCTGTGTTATGGTTTTTAGAACCTTCACTAGTAAATTTTAGTAAATGTTTCCCTTATAAATGTTCCCCTGTAAATATCCCCATCAATTGGTTTGTTAAACATCGCACCCTAGTTAGTCCATGAACAACACGTAGCGAACCATAGGACCTCCTCGTAGTTATTTCATTATTATGTGTTTCAGTTAAGGATCTGTTCCCAGTAGTTGAATCTGCGTTGCATTAATGAAATAAGAGTAGGCCCCAAAGTTCCCTTCAAAAGCGGTGCGAGTGGTTTTCTACCTCCCCACAAGACACCATTGCCCATGTGCTTCATCTCGGGGAAGAAGGGGGCAGAGGTGCCAGATCACAGGCATGGCACGCCGACGCACCACCCGAGGCGGAGTCCGCGAGCCCCTACCGAACAACCAGGGCTGGTGAGGTACCATCACGGGCGTGGCTCCATGAAGCGCGCATTGATTTGCAACACGCGTAATATAAGCGCGGGCGCGAAGCCTTTTTACAGAGTTGGGAAGAAGGCAGAGAGAGACGTGATCCAGAGTCGGAGAGAAGGCACGGTTGGGAGATGAACGAGGAATGAACAAGGGAGATGACGCGTAAGAAGACGGAGCATCCCAATCCCACCGCTGTATGCAACGTCCGCTTGCGGTGAATGATACGCACTCGCTGCCTGCCAGGGTTTCCCCCCACGACGCGAGTCGACTCCGGGAGCCGGACCTCAACGCCTACCATCTGCCTGGGCCTTCTCATCCCTTCTTCCAACCATTCCTGCCTGCTATTCCCTTGTCGTGTAAGTCTGCTTGTCTGTCCTGTTTGTTGTCCTGGGGAATAATATAAGATTGTTTTTAGGTTTGCCCTGTGTCTTCTTCTTCTTCACTGTATTTTACTTGCGTTTCTCCTCTTCTTTGGTTTTGTAAATAATTAATAAATGCCTGTTATTTCTTACCTTTGGTTTCTTCTTTCCCCTGATCGCTTTCGTCCTGTCTCCAATTGAGTACCTGTGGCACGATTTGGCCAACGCTCGGAATCGGGTTAGTCAATTGCTAACGGCTCGAGCCGCGGATTGCTAAACCGCTCGGCAAATACCATCTTGTCCGTGGTTCGAGCGGTACTTGTCTCCCTGTTTTGCGGAGGGATTGGTAAAGGTATTCGGGAGAAAACCTTGACCAATAACCCTGATCAATTCCACCCCGCAAAAGAGCGTTACAAGTACCAGGACGAGAGACGGCCAGCTTTACAGGCCAAGGGGATTAACCCCCCCTTGCTAAGGGGAGTGCCATCTCTGAGATCCGTAACAATATATATATATATATATATATATATATATATATATATATATATATATATATATATATATATATATATATATTGTCGATAATGTGTTATTTATTTTGATATATTTTCCTATTTGGACATTTATCTCTGCTTGAGCTCTTTTTTATACACAAATCTCCCGATGAGGAAAGCAAATATTGGAGAGAAAAAGCATGTAGGCTTACATTGTAACGGCTGTTCAGTGTTTGACGGCCTTTGTTTAAGGACCATCACATGAATCTAAACACCAAATATGAATGGGCCAATTAGCGTCATTACCGAGGACGCTTGCAGTGCAAGATTAAAACCAATTCGCGGTCGGTTAAGTGTGACGCACACATGAATTTAAATCGCCGCATTAGAGCGAAAGCGATTTTAGGTGACCGCGAGTGTTTAATAATTAGGCTCCGAGGCAACGTCGTGACATTAAACTCAGAAGCAATAATGTGAGCTTATCATTTTAATTTTTTTTTGCAACGTACAATATCTAATAGTTGTTCCAATAATCGATAATGCAAAACTTTTCTCTGAACAATATTTTTGAGGTTCTTCCAGATTCTGTTAATAGAAAAATATACAACACAGATCATTTAAACGATCTATATAAAATTCCTGCACATAAGGGTGTCGATCATCGTTGACTTTTAAATCGTATAATACAGACAACTTAATTGTACGAACACCTATCTATAATAGAGCATATATATATATGTATATATATATATACAGTCACGTGGAAAAGTAAGTACACCCCATGTAAAGTTTAGACTTTTTCAACATATTTCAACATACAGCTGTTTGATCTTCATTTCAACAATATATATATATACTAGCAAAGGTACCCGGCGTTGCCCGGGTTCCATATATGTAGAAAGTAAATGACTTGAACTTACAGCAGGTTGTTATGTAGTTCATGTTGTATGTAATTATATGTACATAACATAAGAACTTGCTATAAGTTAAGTCATTTAAGTTAAAAAGGAGTGAGTGAGTTGGTGATTTAGGTCCAAGTTCAATCCATTTAGCAACTATGTTTCAGAACGGGCCACATTTGGTGGTCTTCACAAATTTTTGCCACTGCTGGGATTGGAACGTGGATCAGCTGCAGTGGCAAGCAAGCACATGATCCACTGGGCCAACAGCGCTGCCTAGGTAAAATATTAACAGACATGTGTTTTCGTCAGCAAGAGCTCTGGGGTAAACAACATTTCTTGTTCTGCCGTTTGGTGCTCTGATGAAACGATGTGTGCTTGCCCCAACACGTGAGCATGCAACGTAGAGTTCACCATGAGAGAAACAAGGACTTGTCAGTTCAACTCCAGCAACCTTGAGAGATTGTCCCTGAGACTTGTTGATGGACATAGCAAATGATAGTCTCACTGGAAACTGAAGGCGCTTGAACTGAAATGGCATATCTGTTGGGATGATGGGAATCCGTGGAATAAAAACATCGTCTTGGCACAACCAGTCATAATGGTGGCTTCGATCACATGGGGCATAAGAGTTTTGACAGCGAGTCTTGTAACGTTAGAGTTTTGGTGCATCCAAATTAAGTAGCAACATAATGGGGGCTCCCACTTTCAGTTGCAGATTGTGAGGTGGAACGCCAGTGAGCTGAAGAGAGTTTAGAAACTTTGTTGGATAGTTGACAGCATCGTCAAGATCAACTACAGTGTCAACTGACCTGTCCCATGTGGATTGGTCTGGTAGCTGTTGAATGATGGTGGCATTAATATCCTGCACAATGTCATTTTTGGGAGCAAGGATGGCACGTTCACAAAGCCACTCATGGTTTTTATAATTCTGTGAGTGGCTAGGATAAACCTTTAATAGCATTTCTTCAGATGTGTTGATGATTGTTCCACAATTTGGGGGTATTGTGACATCTCCAGTCTCAGTGTCTACTGGTAGCTGACCATTGCCCAGTTGAAGCAAAACCTTTGGAAACTGGCCTGCTGAGACATCTCTATTAAGTGCAACTCTCATGTTGGTAGAAAGATGGAGTTTTTCCACTCGTCTCCAAATATAGGATTCTTTGAGGCATGCTCTCAACTCATCAGCAGGTGTACCCTTTGGAATGACTGGTAGAGCTTGCCTGAAATCTCCAGAGAGCAAGAGTGTGACTCCACCCATGATTTTCGTGTTACCTCTGAGATATTGTAAGGTGCGATCGAGAGCCTCAAATGCAAGTCTGTGAGACATTGTGCACTCATCCCATACTATCAGCTTGGCCTGCTTTAGAACCTGTGCCTGTCCAGATCCTTTGCCAATATTGCACACAGGACTCTCATTGTGGGCCAGGTTGAGTGGCAGATTAAAGGCAGAATGAGCAGTCCTGCCACCTGTGAGCAAAGTTGCAGCAATTCCAGATGAGGCCACTGCCATAGCAATCTGCTGTAGTGAACCAACTTGTGCCAAAATTAAGTTGATCAAAAACGTTTTGCCTGTTCCACCAGGGCCATCAAGGAAAACGATTCCACCTGAGTCAGATGTCAACAAATTATTGTTTGATCCTTGTATAAGCTTCTTTTTGATCTGGAACCAAGAGTGGTTCATTTTGGTGGACATACTGTTGCAGCTGTTGAATGTCATAGGTGGTTGCCTGAAGCATCTCTCGACTGAGAGTTGCAGGTTCAGTTCGTACAGGAGCAGGCAGTCCACACTGTTGAAGTATCCTTGCCAGCCATGGACTGTACAGTATTTTCAATGAGTACCAGTGCTTGGTTGTACATGGCAGAGGTAAACTGCAGGTTTGGGATTTTTGACTCTTGTTGTGCTTGATACAGTATGTCTTCTGTCATGCTGTCCTGGTGATTATGCCAAAGTTGCTCAGGATTGGATGGTGAACAGGCACAGATACTGATAGCAAAGAGGCTCCTCATCTTGCTTGGAGAATGCGAGACTGCAGCCTCTTCCAAGGTACTGTTCCAGTGTGCATCATCTTCCAAGAGACCTCTTCTCAGGCAAGCTTCACGGTATGTTGCACAGACATATCCAGCAACTGTCTTGAGATCCTGGAATGAGGTTGGACCATGAACGTTGTGCAGGAGGAGTCTGAGATAAAAGCACTCAGAGTTGCTGGGATGAACAGTGTAGACATGACCTAACACTTGACTGGATGTGATGTGAGGGTGTCCAGGGATTGTTGCACCTTGCTTTCTTGGCTGAAATGCCTTTTTCCCTTCTTTCCAGGTGTAATATCTGTGCACTTCACAGTAGAGAAGACTTCTAGCAAAGGAATCCTGTTTGCACAAATCAAAGGATGCAGTTAGTTTGGTCCTAGGTGGCTGCTAGGCTCACTGCAGCGCGGTTTCTTCTGTGAAGTTAACTCTTTGCCCATTTTCCAAATGGATCTCAAGATGCATAACACTGGAGTGGCGTTCATGAATGGGAAAGTTGAGAATACGCCACACAGCCTCATTACTGCTGATGTTATGACCCATCTGATATGCTGATACCTCATCATTTTTGGTTTCCTCTCTCTGCAGACCAAAGACTGCCTGATCAGTACCTTTGTTGACGTACTTCAAGACATACTTGATAGACTTGACTGAGTAGCATGCTTCAACATTGATGTGTGTTTTGAAGATGCGTGAAAGGAGAGGGTTGAAGGGCACCAACCACTGGTTGTCAATGACAATTTCTTGTTGTTTCACTATGAGAGTAGTGGTGAAGCCCCCATCACCTTGCTTTCTTCTTCTGTACAAAGGATATCATCCTGATCTGTCTGAGTTTCTGTAAGAAAAGGTCTGGGGTATCGTTTTGTGCATTTTCCTGCTTTCATGCAAGGAGAATGAGTGTTGTTGTGACCACAGGGACCATGGAGCATGTGCTTCACCACTACTTCGTGCAATACTTTGTCCTCGGTAGGATTTGGAATCTCTGCACTGATGATATCATCTACCTGAGCTGGACGAATCTTATCCTTAAGCCAGACCAAAATGTGGATGTGTGGCAATCCACGCTTTTGCCATTCAATGGAGTACATGTAACATCTGCAATCTCCAAAAACAGCACCTTTTGTGATGAGATTCATGAGTGAAATAACCTCCTGGCGAAGCACTCTGGCAAGAAGATCATGCCTGTCTTGGGCTGTCTGACCAAGCATAAGTTCTGCTGTGATCTCAGGCCATGTAGGATTGCAGGTAAAAGTGATAAACAGATCAGGTCTACCATAGTAGCGAACATAAGTCATGGCATCCTGTGTGTACTCATGCATGTAGCGAGGACCCCCTGTAAAGGAAGAGTGATTATAACCAACTGTCCAACATTGGCAGCATGACCATCATTTGCAACAGCATCTCTAAGGTGAACATAGCTTTGCACTCTTAATCTCTTCTGGTTGTGTCTGATCTAGCACAATCGCTCAGACTCAATCTTGGCATACATGTCAACAATGAATTGGTGGAAGAGCTGACCATATCGCAAAATATGACTGTCCATTTGTCTGACCATAATTCGGTAGGAATAGAAGTCATTGGCAGACACTTTTTTTCCATCACGTCTTTGGTGTTCAAAGTGAGATCCATCCTCACCTTTCCAGAATATGAGAGGATACTGCAAGGCATCATAGGCCTTATTATTTTCAGAAATACGAATCAGTTTGTCATCTTGCTGTTGGAGAATGATGTCTCGCGATTGAATTATTGTCCAGATATGAGGACAGCCACATCCGAAACAGTAGGAGCACTAAAGCGCCATGGATGCTGTCCTGTTGGAGTTCTGTCAGCATGGATGATTACTTTCCAGTTTGGCTGTGTTAGATTATGCAAAGTAGTGCGAAAACTCTTAACATAATTATTATGAGCATGGAGCATCTGCTGAAGGGCCAGCACAATTTCCTCTCTGCCAGTTGTAATATTTCTGCAGCGTTGCTGTACCTGCTGCTGCTCATCACCCAGGAAATAAATTTGAAGAAACTTTGGGTCTTCAGACCCAAATCTTCAAACCTCCGGTCCCTCGAGCGACGAGGCTTGCTTCGATCTCTCCACGGCATCAAAGTTTGAGTGTTTTCCCGTTCGTGTCTTTGTCAAATTTCCGCTGGGTATTTTGTTGTGTATGTGTTATTGTGTGTTTCTATTTGGTTTCTATTTGCTATTATGCCGCGGAGCAGCTGAGCCAAGATTCCTACACAGATCAACCGTGAACGCCACGTTCCTAAAGGCGTCCAGGTAGTGAACTTTCCGACACGGATTAACCGTGAACTCCACGTTCCTAAAGGCGTCCCTTTAGTGAACTTTCCTACACGGACTAACCGGGAACTTCACGTTCCTAAAGGCGTCCATGTAGTGAATACTTCCAGGCCTCCCCACCCAACCACCATGGAACCTGGCTCTCAGCTCGGCCTCCGGGGGAAAGTGCTGTAGATTTGCTTGACCTTGGGATTTTTGATCATCACCCCTTAACCTTCATGCAAATGAAACTAAAAGTGAAAAATCAGAGGTTGATGAGATGGAGTTTGGCTTTGCAGGAGTTCAACTTGGAAATTGAACATGTAAAGGGCAGGGACAATGTCGTTCCTGATGCTTTGTCCAGAGTGAATTCACTTTAGAAATCTCTGTGGGTTGTGTGAAATTTTGTTGCTTTATTTTTGAGATGTTGATAATTAATTGTTGCTCATGGGAATTGGTGATTTGGGTTGTGAGTTTATTTTTGTTTGTTTAAAGAGTTTGCAGGCAAAGAAAGTTTTCGCTGTGTTCAAACTTTCTTTCTTGAGGGGGGGAAGTGTTACGGATTCGTAACTTCCGTTATTGGGGTTTTCACCCACTTGACGTAGTTCTGATCTTATGTACTATTATTATCTTCAAAAGGTTTATTATTCAGGAACGGTTATCTAAAGTTAAAAAGGCTAACTTTAAATGATACAGGAAACCGAACCGGAAGAGAGGAAGATGAAGAAGCGGTGCGAGAAAAGTCGGAGAAGACGCATGACGTCAGCGCTCCGTAACGAACAAGGTCTACCGACAGTCGCGAGGGAATTTTGAGTTCCTTGAAAGGACATCCGGCGATAGGAAGTATCGCTGGAGGGGAAGAAATCGGCGTAGTCAGATTTGGGCACTGTGATTCCGACGAATCCTCGCCTCATCACATCGGCTCAATCAGGAGCCGTCGGCCATGTTGAACCCCGCGCTTCGGATACCAACGAAGGTTTTGCCTCGCGTCATCTTCACACCAACATCCTACCATCTGCCGGGGATGTGTGTGTGCGACTGCTTCGTCTCCAATTACGTTGTGGGTTGCTGAGTAAGCGGTGAGGGTGCGCCTCTGGAGGGCGCCCTTGTACAGTTTGGCGGGGCGATCTCCAAGGCCAACTGTACGCGCCTCGGATACCGACTGGAGAGCGAGATTCGGGCTTCGACCGGATTTCGTTCTATCGACCGCTGGAGCGAATCACATTCACCTTGGGAAAAGTTATAGAGACATTGAGGAGTGTCCTTTCACTCGCTGGCAGCGCAGTGAGTTACCTGACTTTATATAAGATATATATAGAGTGCACTCTTAATGGCCATCTGTTATACCGTTATTCCTGTGTGTGATTTCTAATACAATTTTGTTCATTTATAATCATTGGTGTGGTTACCTTATTGATTTGATTGTTTCATTTGATGGTTTCATGGATGGTTTCATTAGTGATTGATTTTGAAACTGAATAACTATTCTTTCTGCCGTGATTCCTCTCGGGGTTCGGTGGTATACCGAGACCAGAAGGTCGGGGAGGAACACGTAACACCAGCCCCTCAGTTGGCTCAACCCCTTTTTGCGTGCACCGAGGCCGAGCACTGCTCGAGCCTTCTCGGCACTGCCGAGCACGCCTGCGAACTGCAACCTCGGGGGGCCCGCGAGGAACCTCGGCAGCCTCCCCCGAGGCCTTGACCAGCCCCTCGGTTGCCTCAACCCAACGGCAGCGTTTTTTCACGCGGACCGAGGCCGAGCACTGCTCGAGCCTTCTCAGCACTCCCAAGAGTGCCCGCGAACTACATGCATGCCCGTGCGAGTGCTTTCTCGGGGGGGGGGGGGGGGGGTGCATGTAGCGGTTACCTTATTAGCATGTCGCGGTTACCTTATTCGCATTTCACGGTTACCTTATTCCCATTTCACGGTTACCTTATTCGCATGTGGTGGTTACCTTATTTGCATGTAGCGGTTACCTTATTTGGTCATAATCCACATGCACGGGCCTGTGGGGCTTTTGGTTGTGTGGACGTGACGTACGCACGGTTGTTGGAGCCACGCCCTCCGAAGAGGGTTTTGGCTTTATAAAAGCTGTATGAGTTCCGTTCGCGAGATCAGTGCTGGAGATTTCTGTTCGAATAAACGAGCTTCGAGCCCTATGAAATGGCCTCGTCTTCTCGTCTTCCGCAACTCATATATATATATATATATATATATATATATATATATATATATATATATATATATATATATATATAATTATATATATATATATATATATATATATAATTATATATATATATATATATATATATATATATATATATATATATATATATATATATATATATATATATATATATATTGTTACGGATCTGGGGGACGGCACTCCCGTTAGCAAAGGGGGGTTAATCCCTTTGTCCTGTTAAGCTGACCGTCCGCCGGTCCTGGGGGTATGACAACACTTCCGGTCGGTGGTGAGTAGGGTCGTAAGCCCAATCCGTCCTTCTACCTAATTACCACCACCGGCCGTAAGCGAGGAGATACTCCCACCCGGGCCGCAGCGTGATTGAATGCGCCGAGCGAAGCGAGCTGCGACTCGGGCCGTTAACAAAGGACTAAACCCGACTCCGAGCGTTGGCCGAATCGTGCCACAGGTACTCAATTGGGAAAGGACTAAAGCGATCGGGGGAGAATGAAACCAAAAGGCTAAGAAATAACACAGGTTTATTCACTATCCACAAAACCAAAACCAAGGAAGAAACGAAAGGTAGGACTATACAGGAAGAGGAAGAGGCAGATACACAGGGCAGCCTTAAAACAGTCTTATATTATCATATGCCCCAAACAGAACAAACAGACTCACACGAATAGGGAATGGCAGGAAGGAATGGCTGGAAGGGGGAGAAGGTCCAAGCCGATGGTAGGGCAGGAAGGTCCGGGCAGATGCGCAGCGTCGAGGTCTGCTCCAGTCCACGTTCCGGTCCATGCTCTGGGCTTGAGGCGAAACCCGGCAGCAGCTGCACGTATGGTTTCACGCGGTCGGACAATGTGAATATATGGCGGTATTGTCGTTGTCAACAGACCCACTCTCCTGCCTTACGATTCAGCGTGTTCTCCTCTGGTACCATGCACTTCGGACCTTCGCACTCATCTGGACTTTCGCACTTATCTCTCCTCTCTCGTGAAGCAGTCCCTCGCAGCCGCTTTTATCGGGCGTTCTTGTATCCAGCCACCGGCTCCTATGACACGCCTACGGGTCGGCTCACCTCGGCCCTGGTTGGCCGGCGAGGGCTCGTTGGCTCCACCTCTGATGGTGAGTTGACGTGCCACACCTTGTTCTTGTGTCCCGCCCCCTTTTTCCTCGGGCCTGAGACCGCATGTTCAATGGCGGCTTGGGGCCATCAAACAAACCAAGACAAGGGGCAGCGAACGCTGCCCTACCGCTACTGCACTTTGAAGAGCGGGAGATGATTGGGGAAATTGAAGGGGCCTATCTTATTTGATTAATGCAACATAGATTCAACTATTGGGAACAGATCCTTAACTAAAACACGTAATAATAATGAGATAACTACAGATAGGTCCTATGGTGCTCTACGTGTTGTACATGGACTAACTAGGGTGCGATCTTTAATAAAGCCAAATAATGGGGATGTTTACAGGGGATTATTTATAAGGGAACATTTACTAAAATTTACAAAGTGAAGGTTCTAAAAACCATAACAATATATATATATATATATATATATATATATATATATATATATATATATATATATATATATATATATATATATATATATATATATATATATATATATATATGAAGCTCATTCTATCCATCTGCAACATTTGGTGTCAAGAGTGTTTGTTTTGGTTACCTGTTACTGATGTAAAAATACAACAACAATGTTAAATCTTTTATGCGAATCTTTCGTTTATTTGTGAGGTACAGGTAGCAATTTCAATCGATTCATAAGGACCTGCTAAGTATCCCTTGGCAATGACCATTGTACAGGCGAGTATAATATATTGAACCCACCGACTACATTTTTCACCACACATTTCAATGACCATACATAAATAGAAAGAAAATCCAAATTACCTTCACCGAGGTTGATCAAGTGCAAGATCTAAAATTTCTGCTATCGCCAATTCCTTGGACAGGTAAGGGTTCACAAAAACTACAGCCTCACCCCACTGAGTAGTGAATCCTCTCAATATTTCAGCTATCCTGCGCCCCCTGGTGAGTAATGTTTATTAAAGATGCCACGTTCTGTTTCCCACCGTCATGAGGCATCATATGTTTTGACATGTGCAAGTGTGGTGTCATTTCTCACTGTCCAACAACCAAACCCTTATTCTCCCAGCATGCACCAGTGTGAAACCTCCCCCAACACGAAGCATGCATTCCAACTTCATCTCCAACATGACATACCACACTGCCACAACATCCTTTGCCATTATTAAAGTTAAAGGCAAATACTGTAGGAGCTGTGCTCCCACGTAATCGGAAGAATGGACGCGACAAAAAGCTGGAATTCGTCCGAGTTTCTTTATTCAAACAAAACAACTCGGGTACTCTGAAAAGCCCGTTTATCGGGCAGCAATATATATACACATTATCCCGGAGCGTTTGCCCGGGAAAGGCGAGAGGAGGCGTGGCCGGGCGTCCTGGACGCGGCCTGGCAAGTCGAGAGCGGGCATGGTGATCGCTCCGCGTCCTTGGTAGGTGCAAGGCGATTGTGTAAACCCAGCGGTATCCGCTACACACGTCCCCCCAGAATCGACTTGCACCGGCAGGGTCAATTTAAGGGGGGTCCTGATGACCCGGCCGAAGCGACCCCTCGCGGGTCGTGGGGGGGGGGGGGTGCGGTGTGGTGGTGGGCGGTCGAGTGGGGGGCACCGTGGATGGGGGGCGGCCTCGCCGCGGCAGAAGGGCCAACCGTGGCGGTTGGTCGATGTCCACGTGCGCCGGCTTGAGGCGGTCCACCGCAATCCGGTCCGACCTGCCGCCGATGTCGATGACGAACGACTTGTCGTCCCGTCGCAGGACCCGGAAAGGCCCGTCGTACGGCGGCCGGAGTGGCCCCCGATGTGCGTCATGACGCACAAAAACGTACTCCGCTGTGCGAAGCGCTGGGGGGACGTAGGACTGGGGGTCACCGTGGTGGGACGTTGGCATGGCGGCAAACCATCGGGCGGCCTCCTGGAGGTCCGAGCGCTGGTGAGCTGCAGACCAGGGACTGGTAGCATCGGGCACGAATTCGCCCGGGACGCGTAGCGCCTGGCCGTAGACAAGCTCGGCGGTGGATGCCCGGAGGTCCTCCTTGGGGGCCGTGCGGAGGCCCAAAAGGACCCACGGCAGCCTGTCGGCCCAACCGCCGTCCTGAAGGCCGGCCATGAGCGCGGCCTTCATGGAGCGGTGGAATCGCTCGCACAACCCGTTGGCTTGGGGATGGTAGGCCGTAGTACAGTGGAGCTTGACCCCCAGGTTGCGGGCGACCGCACCCCACAGCTCAGAGGTGAACTGCGGTCCGTGGTCCGACGAGATGTCAGGCTGTGCGCCGAAGCGGGCGACCCAGGTGGCGATGAAAGCCTGCGCCACGTCGGTGGTGGTGATGGAGACGATGGGAACGGCCTCCGGCCACCTGGTGGTCCTGTCCACCATGGTGAGCAGGTGTGTGAACCCCCGTGATGGGGGGAGGGGGCCCACCAGGTCCACGTTGACGTGGTCGAAACGTCGTTCGGGCACGGTGAAAGGTGCCAGCGGGGCCTGGGTGTGTCGGTGGACCTTGGCCTGTTGGCAGGCTGTGCAGGTGCTGGTCCAATCGCGGACGTCCCGTCGAAGGCCGTGCCAGACGAATCGCGCCGACACCAGCTTCTGGGAAGCTTTCCGGCCCAGGTGGGAAAGGCCATGGAGGGAGGCGAAGATGCCGCGTTGCCAGGTAACGGGCGCGATGGGGCGAGGCTGGCCTTGGGAGACGTCGCAGAGCAGGACAGTGTCCGCGAAGGGGATGTCGGCCAGGCGGAGGCCCGTGTCCGCCGCCCGGAGGGCTTGCACCGTGGTGTCGGTGGTTTAGTCCGCCGCCATAAGCGTGAAGTCCACGCCGAGGTGGACCGCGTTCGCGCTGGCCCGAGAAAGACAGTCGGCCACGGCGTTGTCTTTGCCGGCGATGTGCCGGATGTCCGTGGTAAACTCCAACACGGCGGAGAGGTGGCGCTGTTGGCGGGCTGACCACGGCTCCGTGACCATGGCCATTGCGTAAACCAACGGCTTGTGGTCGACGAACGCCGTGAAGGGTCGGCCCTCCAGGAGGTGGCGGAAATGGCGAATGGCCAGGTGTAGACCGAGGAGCTCACGGTCAAACGTGCTATATTTGAGCTCGTTCGGCCGGAGCTGCCGGCTGAAAAAAGCGAGTGGCTGCCAAACCCCGTTCACCCATTGCTCATGTACGGCGCCCACCGCATAGTCAGAGGCATCCGTGGTGAGGGCGATGGGAGCGTTGAGCACCGGGTGAGCGAGCAGTGTTGCGTCGGCGAGGGCCCGCTTTGAGCTTTTGAAGGCCGCGTCCATTGCTGCGGACCAGACGATGTCGTGCTTGGCCGGCTTGCCCCGGAGGGCTTCATAGAGGGGCCGCATGAGTTGGGCAGCGCGGGGCACGAAGCGGTGATAGAAATTCACCATTCCCAGGAATTCCTGCAGGGCCTTTATGGAGCGGGGACGCGGAAACGTGGTGATGGCCTCGACCTTGGTTGGCAGCGGCACGGCCCCGTTCCTGGTGATGTGGTGGCCCAAAAAATCAACGGCCGTCGTGCCGAAGTGGCATTTGGCCGGGTTGACGATGAGGCCGTGCTCGCTGAGGCGCCCGAACAGTGTTCGGAGGTGGAGGAGGTGCTCGGCCCGGGACGTGCTGGCGACGAGGATGTCGTCCAGGTAAACGAAGAGGAACGGCAGGTCACGCAGCACGCCGTCCATCAAGCGCTGGAACGCCTGAGCTGCGTTCTTGAGGCCAAACGGCATCCGCAGGAATTCGAACAAGCCGAACAGCGTGATGACGGCCGTTTTAGGGACGTTGGCCGCCCTGACAGGTACCTGGTGATATCCCCGTATGAGATCAATTTTTTTTAAATGACCCGTCCTGCCAGACGGGCGGAGAAGTCTTGGATGTGCGGGATCGGATACCTGTCGGGGGTGGTAGCGTCGTTAAGGCGGCGGTAGTCGCCACATGGGTGCCAGCCGCCCCCTGGTTTTGGGACGATGTGTAGTGGCGAAGCCCACACGCTATCAGAGCGCCGCACGATGCCGAGGTGTTCCAAAGCGTCGAACTCGGCTTTAGCCACGGCGAGCTTGGCTGGGTCGAGGCGGCGGGCTCTGGCGTAGACCGGCGGGCCCGTGGTTGGTATGTGGTGCTCGATCCCATGTCGTACTGCGACGGCCGAAAACGTCGGCCGCGTGAGGGCCGGGAACTCCGTGAGCAGGCGAGCAAACTTGTTCGCCGCCGGGAGGGCGCATGCCAGCTCGGTCGGAGCGGAGCTGCTCAATGTGCATACCAGGGAGCTGAAGGTCTCGGCGTTGATGAGGCGACGCCGTTGGACGTCCACCAGCAGTCCGTGTGCGCAGAGGAAGTCGGCGCCTAGCAGAGCCATGGGCACGCTTGCGGTTACAAAAGTCCAAGCAAAGCATTGGCCGCCGAAGCAGAGGGTGACGTTGCGCGGGCCGTAGGTGCGGATGGCCGATCCGTTGGCTGCAACCAAGGAGGGGCCACAAACCGCGGACTGCCTGTCCTGATCGGAGGCGGGTATGATGCTCAGTTGGGCGCCGGTGTCGCACAGGAAGCGCCGTCCGGACACTTTGTCCGTGATGAAAAGTAAGTTGCCCGTGTGGCCGGCGCTCATGGCTGGTAATGAACGCCGGCCCGGCCGTTTCCCGGCCTGCCGAAGGTGCACGGGGGTCGGCATGTCCGGGCCTTCTGTCCGAACCTGGCATGATAGTAACACCACGCTTGGTCAGGTGGAGGCCCCGGTCGTCGTGCTGGAGGTGGTCGGCTCGGCGTAGCGGCCGCCAATTGCGTCGGCAGTTCTGTCGTCGACCGTGCCGGGTGCTCGGGTGCCATGGGCGTTGCGTCGGACGGCGGTGGGCCCCAGGTCGCTGCTGCAATGCGTTGGCCTGCCGCGGAGATCTTGTCGGCTTCCCTGGCGAGGGCGCGGGGATCCGTGATCGTCGTGCTCGCCAGGGCGAGGCGTACCGGGCTAGGCAGCTGACGGAGGAACAGCTCCCGGAACAGGAATGCCGGAGAGTGCTCGCCGAGCAGCGAAAGCATGTAGTCCATTCGCTCGGACGGGCGCGTGTCGCCGAGCTCGGGCAGGTCGAGCAGGCGCTGTGCGCGTTCCACCGATGAGAGGGCGAAAGCGTCGAGGAGGAGCTTTTTAATTGCGCCGTATTTGTCAGCGGCTGGCGGGCTCTCGAGGAGGCTCAGGGCGCGGGCCACGGTGGCTGAGCCGAGCGCTGCTACCACATGGTGGAAGCGGGTGTCGTCGGCCGTGATGCCTCGCAGGGCGAACAGGGAGTCCGCCTGGGCGAACCAAACCGCCACGTGAGCCTCCCAGAAGGTAGGCAGTTTGAGGGCAACTGCCATGTCCATGTCGGTAGGTCACCAATGTAGGAGCTGTGCTCCCACATAATCGGAAGAATGGACGCGACAAAAAGCTGGAATTCGTCCGAGTTTCTTTATTGAAACAAAACAACTCTGGTACTCTGAAAAGCCTGTTTATCGGGCAGCAATATATATACACATTATCCCGGAGCGTTTGCCCGGGAAAGGCGAGAGGAGGCGTGGCCGGGCGTCCTGGACGCGGCCTGGCAAGTCGAGGGCGGGCATGGCCAGGCGTCCCGGACGAGGCCTGGCAAGTTGGGACCGGGCCTGCCCGGGCGTCCTGGACGAGCCCGGCATGGTGATCGCTCCGCGTCCTTGGTAGGTGCAAGGCGATTGTGTAAACCCAGCGGTAGCCGCTACAATACAATCTTATTTGTTTGCAATAACGGCAACAAC
Organism: Myxine glutinosa; assembly: GCF_964187855.1. Lineage (NCBI taxonomy): Eukaryota > Metazoa > Chordata > Myxini > Myxiniformes > Myxinidae > Myxine > Myxine glutinosa. The sequence goes on along the minus strand of NC_136263.1, from coordinate 96,124,782 downwards.
ACTCAGAGTTATATGATGCTTTTATGGGAAAAATACATTACGAATGAAACCTCTTTTACTGATCAACATATCATTTACAACCTCACATGCATGATGCATCCATCATCTGCAACTGTGAGAATGGCCCCAACTAAATAAACATATTGTTGCGGATCTTCGAAGCCCGTTCCCGTTACAAAGGGGAGATTAAACCCCTTTTTCCCCCAGGGTCTTCAAAACCGCGAGACCGAGTCGCCACTCCCGGGCAAACGTGGAAAAGGGCTTCGGGACAAATTCACACGTACCTTTGGTACCCACGTCGCAGCGGAGGTGGGGATCGAGTCTCGCACGAACCACGCGTAATTGAGTACGCCCGAGCGGAATGCGTACCATGTGACTCGTGCTGTTACCTTTCTATTAGAACCCGATTAGAGCGATTCTTATTCGTACCGTGCTCGGCCAATGATGGAAAAGACAGGACGGTTGAATCGGAAGAAAGAACAGATTTATTCACACTATTTATATTACAGGAATTGGTAGAAGGAAAGGGACACAGGGCAGAACCTAGTCAGTCTTATACTAAAGCCCAGACAATGGGCCCACTTACACACACGGGGAGATGGAGGAAGGATGTTCGCGCGCCAAACGCGCCTGCTTCGGTCGCTCCTGCAACAGCTCACCCGGCGTGTAGCCCTCTGGCGGTCACAGCACGTATCCCGGCGAAGGCAGGCAGGAGAAAATCCTCGCGGCGCGTATTCAGGCAAAGGCAGGCGGGAGGAAAATCGCGCGTCTGTGGCCCGGCGCGGGTCGTCTTTTACAGCGCGCGATTAATACTGCGCAGAGCGCGGGGAGCAGGGCAAGTTCGTGTACAACGGGGTAATTCAGTTCATATGGTATGACTCAATACTGGCGTGCGTTCCCAACTCGTCTGTACTCATCGGCGTCTCCTCCACTCATCTGACAACTCGGAACTCATCTCATCTTCTCCGAACTTGAACTGAGGTGGGGGGCTCGGGGCAGGGTTATATGGCCCGGTGGCCCCGCCCTGGCCCGACTCGAATGTTCCAAACCCCGCCTCTTGCCGCAGTGGTAAGCCACTCCCCTCGAGCCCTGATTGGCGGCTCGTGCTTACCGATGGCTCCTCCTCCGCCTTCCTTCGGCCACGGTTGACTTGCTCAGGCCTGCCGCGTGATATTTCAGTGCCAATACCAAACCAAAGCGCCATAAGGACACCTCATTTTCACTGGCCTACTCAACGCAAAACTAACACAGGAAAGGACTACGCTTACATTTACGAAGAAATAACTGAACTTAAGCGAGGCTACATGTTGTAGTGTAACTAACTAAGAGGGGAAATTAACCTTTATTACAAAACCGCAACAATATTAAACATGTGTAATGCCAAATAGATTCGAGTATTCCATTTCAAGGGTCTCGTCTGCTTGTATTATCTGGTGGACGTTAAATAAATCCCAGCGTTCTTCGCAAAGAGTGGCGCACCGTGAACAAATCACATATTCCTGCACCAGGCCTGGACAACCGATGTGTGAAAGACTTGGGCTAATAACGTTCCTTGGGCAATCTCACAATAATGTAGGAATAATTGGACCAATCCAATAGGTAGTAGTAGACGTAGTGGTAGTAGTAGTAGTGTAGTGGTGGTAGGAGTAGTCGTGGTGGTGGTAGAGGTGGTTGTGGTAGTAGTTGTGATAATAGTAGTCGTCGGGGTTGGGGGTGGTAGTTGTAGTAGTAGTGGTAGTAGTAGTTGTGGTGGTAGGAGTAGTAGTAGTGGTGGTAGTATTAGTAGTGGTGGTAGTTGTTGTGGTGGTACGAGTCGTGATAGTAGCGGTGGTGATAATAGTAGAGTGGTGGTTGTAGTATTGGTAGTAGTAGTAGTGGTGGTGGTTGCAGTAGTAGTAGTAGTTGTAGTAGTACTGATGGTAGTAGTAGTGGTGGTGGTTGGTAGGAGTGGTGGTAGTAGTGGTGGTGGTTGTAGTTGTTGTGGTGGTGGGAGTAGTTGTGGTGGTCGCTGTAGTAGTACTGGTAGTAGTGCTTTTGTTGGAAAGGCTTTAGAGGTTTGCACTCAAGGCTCAGGAAAGTTCAGGCATTAGTTTCCTGTTTCATGTCGCTCAACTTCCTCATTATTCCTACGGCATAGCAGACCAATTGTTCAAATTGTTCTAAAAGCACCAAAATTGGCACACATGTAGATTAATATATTCTAAACATTTTTGGATATGGAGGCATTCAAGATTAGCCCTGTGGAAGATATGGCGGCCATTGTTCAAAATGGCCGCCATTTACCATTAGCGTCATTACATAGACTTCATTATGTGTCGTTAGTATGGTGCTAGATGGGCCAAAATTCCTTTTTTTTACATCAGAATTAACATCAATAAGTGTTTAACAGATATTTAGATACAAAATATCTGTTATCTGTTAAATTTAAATATCTGTTAAATAACAGATATTTAACAGATGTTTAGTTTAACAGATACAAACCTCTCGATGACATGCATTGTATCCTCTTGGATGCTTGTGGGTGCATTTGCCAGACTCAGCAGGGCATCAGTGAGTTCTGGCAGCGTGTTCCATGTTGCCCAGGCAGATTTCTTCCCATGTCCGACGAAGGCTGACACAGTATCACACCCTGTGATGGCATGAAACATTGGAAGAGTGCATTTTGAATGAATCTTGAATGAATGAAAAGAGAAAGAAAAAAAAAAGAGAAAAAAAAAATAAAAAAAATAAAATAAAATAATGAAAAGAGAATCTTGAATGCCTCCATATCCAAAATTGTTCAGAATGTATTAATCTACATGTGTGCCAATTTTGGTGCTTTTAGAACAATTTGAACAATTGGTTTCGTATTTTTTACTATGCCGCTGGGCTACATCCCTGCAAGTCCATGGTTTGATCTGCAGTGGAAAAGGTGGAGCATTTTAAAGAAAAAGCACTACCAAGACAGATGGAGAGGTAAAAGAACATCAAAAACAAAATGACACATTTAAACAAATAATAGCAAAGTACCTTGTGGAGGAAATCCTGAAAAGTGCATCATTTATTGTCCAGATTTCTTTAAAACTGCCGGCAGTTCGGGAATATTGTGCTACCTTAAAATCCAAGGTGATTCGTGTAAATCTAAAATAAATGGAGATCGCTGTGCCTGAAAACGGCGAAATCAATTGTCCATTACAAGGCAACTCCGGCAGCGGGAAAGTCTCATTCATGCAGACTTAGAACCTTCTCCTTCCTTCTCATCTGAGAGCTGGACCCCAAATCCAAGGTGCCGTTCAAGTGGTTTAAGTTTTATAATTATTTGTTGTTTAACCGAAGAAGAAGATTCCGCGAAGTGCTTGGATATCGCCCCCTGACGGTGAGATCGGCGCTCTGTGTGGCCGAGGAAGAAGATTCCGTGGGGTGTGCTTGGATTCGCCCCCTGACGGTGAGATCGGCGCTCTGTGTGGCCGAGGAAGAAGATTCCGTGGGGTGTGCTTGGATTCGCCCCCTGACGGTGAGATCGGCGCTCTGTGTGGCCGAGGAAGAAGATTCCGCACAGTGTGCTTGGCGTCGCCCCCTGACGGTGAGATCGGCGCTCTGTGTGGCGGAGGAAGAAGATTCCGCAACGTGTGCTTGGATCGCCCCTCTGACGGTGAGATCGGCGCTCTGTGTGGCCGAGGAAGAAGATTCCGCACGGTGTGCTTGGATTCGCCCCCCTGACGATGAGATCGACGCCTGTATGGCCGAGGAAGAAGATTCCGAACAGTGTGCTTGGATACGCCCCCTGACGGTGAGGTTGGTGCTCTGTTAGGCCTGTTCTCGACTTACCTGGTGGTTGTGAGTTTTTGTAAACCTTGAGCTCCGAGTGAGTGGTTCATCCTGACCATCTGTTATTATTGAACACCTGCGGGCCTGTCCGAACCGTAGCATGGAGCAGTCTGATGTTCTCCAGCAATACCGCTCTCCCCTCACCAGTCGATACGCGTCTGCCGAGATGTCTTTCAACTTCAGCGAGAAGAAGAAGTTCAGCACCTGGAGGAGACTTTGGTTTTACCTCGCCAAAGCTGAGAAGGTGACGATTTAGTGCTTCTAATGATTCTTATGACTTATCCAACCTCCTGGCTCAGGATGTGAAGGACCCAGGTTCAAATCCCATGTACCCAAAGGGATCTCGTGTTTATTTATATTTACTATCGTGCATGTGTACTTGTCTGCTCATGTCTTTGTAATTGCTGACTGGACCGTAAACGTACACCGATGTTTGATGATTTTCGTTTAAGGTCCTCCATGAGCCTTATAATTTATATCAATGTAAATACTAGAACGGCCCTCAGTGGAGAGCATACCTCCACCTGGTTGGCCATATCACTCAATGGTGAAGAAACACTTTAAAAATTCTCCTAGCTGGATCCGGATCTTCACCAAAATTGAATCTATTCTTCCTTGTCACACACAACCTGTCCAACAAGTTTCGTCCAAATCCATCCATAACTTTTTGAGATATCCTGCTATATGTTGGTTTTAGCCCTATCATTCAATGGTGAAGGATCACGTTAAAAATTAAATAATTCTCATATCCGAATCCATACTCAGATCTTCACCAAAATCGAATCGTCCTTGTCACACGCACAACCTGTCCACCAAGTTTCGTCCAAACCCGTCCACAACTTTTTGAGATATCCTGCTATGTGCTCCTCTTTTACTGAGTTTACTGAGAATAGTTTTTGGCCCTCTCTCCCAATGGTGAAGAATCACTTTAAAAAATTCTATTAGCCGGATCCAGATCTTCACCAAAATCTAATAATTTCGTCCTTGTCACATATGCTACATCTCTGCCAAATTTCGTCCGAATCCGTCCACAACGTTTTGAGATATTTTGTTCACAAACGAACAGACAAACAGACAGACAGGGGTGAAAATGTAACCTCCATCCACCTTTGGTGGCAGAGGTAATAATTTACATAAGTACTTTTGTCAATACTTTACAGCTTCAAGTCTTCTTGGGTATGTCTGTATCAGCTTTGCACATCTGGATTTGGGGCATTTCCTCCATTCTTGCAGATTTGCTCAAGCTCTGTCAAGTTGGATGGGTGTCGGAGAACAGCAATCTTCAAGTCTTTCCACAGATTAATCAGTGGGATTCAAGTCTGGGCATTGGCTGGGTCACGCAAGGACTTTCACATTCTCGTTCTGAAGTCATTCCAGTGTTTCTTTGGCTGTATGCTTGAGATCATTTTCCTGTTGGAATGTAAATCTTTACTGCAGTCTAAGGTCTTTTGCACTCTGAAGCAGGTTCGCCTCAAGGATTTGCCTGTATTTGGCTCCATTAATTGTTCCCTCTAACCTTACAAGTCTCCCAGTCCCTGCCACTGAAAAGCATCCCTATAGCATGATGCTGCCACCACCATGTTTCATGGTAGAGATGGTGTTAGATGGGTGATAAGCTGTGCTCGGTTTCTTCCAGGTGTAGCCCTTTGCATTCAGGCTAAATAGGTCTATTTTTGTCTTGCATCAAACCACAGAATATTTTGTCTTGTGCTCTTAGATTAGAGCCTTTCACGTGCCTTTTTGCAAACTCCGGGTGTGCTGTCATATGCCTTTTTCTCAGTAGTGGCTTCCATCTGGACACTCTCAAAAAGCCTAGATTTGTGAAGGGCTACAGAGACTGTAGACTACAGAGACCCCATAATTCACCAAAATATGAAAATGTGCCAACAGATCATGACGCGAAGCGAAATTGGTCACGTTTTGATGGTACCCCCATACATTGGCCCCAAATGACAAGTTCATCCCAACTTATGCAATGTTAACATTTGATTTCATGTTCAGGACACTCTAGGGCATCAGAATAATATAGGGTCGGAGGTTTGTGGAGGGGGGTGTGGGGGGGTGGGTGCACGGCCAGCTATAGTAGCCCATGGCCTACCACTCTTCTTGTGCAAACTGCTCCTGTTCTCACAGATTTTAAGGATACCTTCTCCCAACTGCTGTTTTCAGATCTCCCCACAGGTGTTCAATGGGGTTTAGATCTGGACTCATTGTTGACCACTTCAGAACAGTCCAGTGTTTTGTTTTGAACATTCAAGGCACCCAGTACAAGAGGCAGCACAGCAACCCCAAAACATCACTGAACCTCCTCCATGTTTGACTGTAGGGAAGGTGTTCTTTTCTTTGAAGGCTTCATTTTGTTTTCTGTAAACATAGAGATGATGTGCCCTACTAAAAAGCTCTAATTTGGTCTCATCTGTCCACAGGACATTTTCCCAGAAGGATTTTGGCTTGTTCAGGTGTGTTTTGGCAAACACCAGTCAGGTTTTCTCAGCAGTGGGGTCCTCCTGGGTCTCCTACCAGGTCTCCTACCAACCCTTTCGTTGAGTTGGCGATGGATGATGTGAGTTCAAACTTGTGTTCCTTGTGTCTGAAGGTCAGTTTAATCTGTTTGGCAGTTGAGCGAGGTGCTTTTTCCACTATTCGACCAATCCTTTGCTGCAATCCAGGGAGGTTAGCTACAGTGCTATGGGCCTTAAACTTCCTGATAACATTGCGTATGGTGGACACAGGAACATCAAGGTCTATGGAGATGGACTTGTAGCCTTGAGATTGTCCATGCTTGGCTACAATCTTGTGTCTGACCTCCTCAGACAATTCTCTGAAACACACAGTGACACAAAACAGCAGAATGACTCCTTTTCTCTTTTCAAACTGGTTGAATGAGTGATTTTTATATTGCAGGCACCTGCAACTCACCACAGGTGAGTTCATTTCCAAAGTAAAGGAGAATCACCTGCTTGAAATCTAATTATTTCTAAACTTCTAAAAGGTGCCAATAATATTGTCTGTGCCATTTTAGGATTTCTGTGTGGAATATGCTATTACCCTGTTCACGATAAGGTAGAAATCAGAGTTGTATACGAAGAGATAAAAGGATGCCATTGACTTCGAGACGGTACGTGATATTTTCAAAAGTATATTGTAGCGTTGTCATTTAAGTAGATTGCAATAAATACGTTGGTCATATTCGCACTCTTCATTCTCATCTTTCTTCCTAACTCTTACTCGGACAAGCAAATCCCCTATGCCATCCATAATGGAACACTCTATCCATACACCACATCCTCCCTTCCGTGGATGTTCCATGGGTTTCGACTAGTATTTAGTAATTCTTTCAGCTTTTTTTGTTTTGTTCCACTGAAAACCAAAGAAATACATATGTGGATATCAAAATATTTTTTTATTACAACAATTTTCTGAAATAAATGGTGCATTATTTGTCGACTTATCTCAAGACACATCTCAAGGATGATCAAAGGAAATTGTATGTACCTGAGATCAATTTGGGGTGTCATAGCGAAGGGGTTGAATACTTATTTATTCAAGACATTTGAGCTTTTAATTACCCTGCGCTCGTGAAGCGAAAAGCAGGGTTAGGCATTCGGGTGCGTCCGTACATGCGTACATACGGCATGCGTAAGTATGTGTCTGCATTTTTAAAATTCATTTTCTCGGCAACCGTTGGTTCGATTGACACGATATTTTACCATAAGAGCACCTCCTCCTGTAGAATATTTTAATGATAATTATGCCATCATTGGTCACGTGGTACAGGCGCCATCTTGGAACAACTTGACAGGGACAACAGGGCATCATAATTTGACAGGGACAACGCTTAGTCTGATCAGTTTTAAATTTATTGAGTGTGATCTATGCAACAATTATATTGGAGAACATAAATTTATGATGTCATCGCTCACTTGGTCTGGCAGCCATATTGGATTAAAGAAGAAAAAAAAAACGTTCAAAAACAGATGAGTTGGCTTGCCCCAAGTTGACTGCGCAGGGTTAGTATTGTCGTGTGACTACCCTGTGTGGTGAACACCGCAAGGTGACACAGATGATCAAACGAGCTTTAACTCAGAGGCGTTTAATTCAATGGCGGACCTTCGTTACATGCGAGGGAAGCAAATGGGGGAGAAGCCGTAAGCGCTTACCTACACGGATCCCACCGGCAGTCTTCAACCTGCAATAATTAATTCAACCGACACAGGATTTACAATGTACAAGAAAATGCCGGCTTTATTAACCAAAATGCCGGTAACAAATAAAATGCACGATAAACTAAATTCCTAATTGGAGTGTTCCCACACAGACCCGAATACAGACCAGGGATAAAATAACTGAAAAATAAATATGTGTAGTTTGTGGCACTAAGCTAGAATCGGCTCTTGAATCTCGTCAGGAATCGTCAAAACCCCCTCGCGTCCTTGGCGGGAAACTGCGCTCGTTGGCGCGAACTAAGCCTCGCTACGCGTCCACCCACTCCTGGCTTTGTCGAGAGCGCAGCGAGCAGGCAGCACCCGTCCACTCGTCATTCTTGCTTGGGAAACCGCAGTTCTCGGTCCGCAGTTCCTCCTCCTCACGATCACTAGGAAGATGTCGGAACACGACCGTTCATGAAGAATCTTCCTTGCGCAAGAGCAATAGCGACTGTTCGCTATGGAATCCAGAACGAGAAGAAGCGAGAAGAGAAAATGTCCGCCTTTCCAACTATTTTGTACTTGAGGCTCTGACATCATCCCACGACGTCTCCGTGTCCGCTCCTATCAGCGAGTCCCATCCTACCAGTCCTTGTGCCAATCAACTGCTCTTCTAGGCGTGACTCCACGGACCTTTTGTCCTGTGTGCTCACCAAGTCGATGTTATCCATGGTAGTGTTCAATGCCTGGTTTCCGGTTGGTTTTTATTTAGCGTTATTAATTATGGTGTCGATTACTTGGCTTGGCTATGGTGCGTAGTGTGGTGTCATAAGGAACACAGGAAAATATTACAGAGGCAATTACATATAGGGGATTAATTTACCCATAATCCCTCGCTAATTAACAAGCCAAACCCCTCTCATGGGGGGCCAAGCTTACCCGACATACGGTCTACACGAATTTCCTACTTATGATACATCGAGGTTTCTTCTTCTTCACGACAGTCAGAGCACACTACCTATGCATTTTACCTGGCTCTAAGGTAATCATTGTCTACCCCCTACAAACATAAAAGTATTCTAAGAATACCATCTAGTTTTTAATGCATCAGTTAAAAAATCGAAAATAAAAATTCCACTTTGACATTATGGGGTATTATGTTTAGATCAGTGACAAAACAATCTCAATGAAGTCATTTTAAATTCAGGCTGTAACACAACAAAATGAGAAAAAAGCCAAGGGGTGTGAATGCTTTCTGAAGGCACTATAGGCTGAACAGTTTGTTTTGTATCCCACTGATAGGCCGGATCTGGATTCAGACCTGAACCAATATCTAATCGGCTTGTTCTTGTCACCTAACTAACTCATCCACCAAGTTTTGTCATAATCGGTCCATAACGTTTTGAAATATCATAATATACATCAGTTTTAGCCCAATCTTGGACAAGAAATAGAAAGATCATCATCTGCTCTGCCTTTCCCCTGTTTTGTTCCTGGACCCTGATGTTGAGAGTGTGGTTGTTCTCATGTCATACATTCTGTTCATCTTAAATGTTCATTTTGTAGTGGTGATGGTGTGGTAGTTCATGCATGAAGGTGCAGGGTTGAAGCCCTCCTCTTTTGCATGTGCATCCTGTGCATGCTAATATCGTATTGTAGTTACTTGTCAGTGCATGTATTTATAACTTGTGTTGCTAAGCTTACATACGGTATTACAAGTGTGGTGTGCAAGCACTCACGTTTTAGGTATCTGATCTGGTCTGGTGTGGTATTGTTGGTTAAGACATTATTAATATTATGTGGAGTCTCAAAATGAAACATTTGAAACTTTTTGAATGAATGATTTGTATAAAAGCACTTGCTTTTTAAACAGTCTGCCCTTAAAAAAATCAATTGTAAATAAATAAATTAATTAATCTGCTCTTTGGTGACAGTCGAACAATACAGCAATGCAAACTCTTCATATTTTCAATTACAGCACCAGTAGTTACATTGTCGGTTTTCACATAAACATAATACATATACACATGTTCAGCTGTGTTTCATGCAGCTATGCCAGATATGGGGAAATATAAACAAGTGCCCTTGAGTGAGGTTTTTCCTCATGAACAGTATTGTAGTGAGTGCAATGTGAATTTGCTGCATGTTCAGTGAATAATCAAGTATGCACACAAAGTAGAACATTTATTACGAGTACAATGTGCATTAAGGACGTGATCGCTTTAAATGCATTTGAGGGCCGTTCAAAATTTTCTACGAATGGGATGCAACAGCCCAAGACAAGGCAACCTCAAGAAAAACAACAGCAATTCTTCCTCATCATTGATTTTTTTTGTTGAATAGGCCCGGTGTTGGCTTGACGGTTAAGGTGGCTGCCTTAAGATCTTCGGGTCTTGAGTTTGAGCCCCTGTCGTGCCGTAAAATAACACCAGGTGGATTGACTCAGCCTGTTATCCTTCCAAGGTTGGCAAAATGGGTACCAGCTTCCTGGTAACAGGGGGCACTGCATCAGCGGCGCAGCCACACTTCCAGCAATGATGCAACCAGCAGCTACAGGCTGCATATGAAATAATTAATTAATTTGTTGATTAAAACAAAAAACTTGGCATGTCCAGGAGCATTACGAGTATTTTTTTTTTGTATAACTTTTTCAATGGAACACCTGGCTTAAAAGCTCTCTTCTAATGAAAAGTGATGTTAAAGTTTGTTACTTTGACAGGTAGTTGTTGTAGCAAAAGGGATAGTTGGGTATAAGTGGGATGTAAAAGGTAGAGATTATTGGATGTTGTATTCTGTAGAGAGGACGAAGGTGTGTGGAGAGAGTTGAGTAGGGTGAAAAAAGAAAAAAAGTATCACTGGCTCTCCATATAATGAAAAGTTTGAAAAGTTATACCTTGCTGCACTATATTGAGTTGTTACAAGGTTAAGGGTGCAAAACGTTGAATTTCTTGAATTGCCAATGCTCATTCTCACACATTTGCATGATCATGTGGTGCAGTCTCTTGGTCTGGACATCAGTGATGAACAGCTGGAAGAAATGGAGAAGAACTTGGAAAACATAGATTTTGAGTTGGCATCACAGGAGGAGAAACGACGAAGGCATGATGTCATGGCCCACGTGCACTGCTTTGCCATATGTTGTCCGAAGGCGGCACCTATCATCCACCTTGGGGCTACGTCCTGCTATGTGGGGGATAACACAGTGAGTATAACAATGAGGAAAGTTTTTTTTTAACGGCGTAGCCATTAGGGTAAAGCCATCTAGAACAGTATTTGTCTGTCCATATGTCCGTATGTATGTCCCCTCAAACGTACACCAATCAGAGCTGAGGATCTGGTCACATGACAGGGTGATGTGATTACGTCTGATGTCATTACAGCGTACAACTCCACACTCCGCCATTTTGATTCCTATGCCGTTCAGGCTAAACATATCGTCGAACTTGTCATATATCACAATCACCATGCTGTACCTTAACGTTTTTCATTCAGTGTGAAACACAAACAAACTGATTGTTAAAATGATCATCAAATATCAAAAGCATCGACGTTACGGATCTTCCAATGACACAGTACGTATCGGCCTTAGGCTTCATGCCTCACCTTCAGGCTGCTTCGGACAAATTAGCCCAGGTTTCTTAATACAGTAGTGTTGTTTTCATAAAAGTAATAATAGCGTTAATACTAATAATATAGAAATTATAATCGTAACACTGCAATCGCTTTGTCGTTATGGCAAAGTTTCTAGATTGAAGTGGTGTATGGTTGGTTCATTGTTGACTCAATACATGGAATAAACTGTTGCCTCAATGCAATCTCTTCACTTCCCATGGTGACAGCAGCTTAGAGACTTACATAGAGTACTTCAAAGATAATTTAATACTTACATTATTTGCTAACTGGTATCTCCACCCAGGTCATACTATCCTCTTCAACTAAAGTATCAAACAAGCCCAGCTATGCTAGATAGGCCCAGCCTCTTCAATTCTTATCAAACAAGCCCAGCCTCTTCAACTACGCCCAGCCAGTTAGGCTTGTTTCCTTATTATTCTCCCTCCCCCTTTCTACCAGTTTCACCGGAGGGGACTACAGGTTTGCTCTTCGTCTGTCTGTCCGTCCGTCCTTCCCACCTGTGGTTTTTCAGACGTTTTCCCATACCCTTTAACATATCCAACTGAAACTTAGTACATGACTTTATTAGTCCCCTACCGGTGTACACCGGAGGGGACTATAGGTTTGCACTCCGTCCCTCCGTCTGTCAGTCCGTCACGCAAAGAACAGTTTTCCGGACTTTTTTTCTAAACGCTTAATGCTAATGATTTCAAACTTGGTACATGGTTTCCTCATGATAATGTACAGATCAAGTTCGAACTTCACGACGTTTCAATCATTTTTGACAAAGTTATGGCACTTTGAACTTTGGTAATTTCCCCAACAGTTTTCCGGACGACAGACTGCCGGTAGGGACATGTATTGCAGCGCAATACTCAGAATGATTGTTATGATAATTTCCCTTCGAGTTTGAGTTTCACGGCATTTCGTCAATTTTTCACAGAGTTATTCCCTTTTTAGACTTGGAAAATACCACATCAGTAGGGAACATGTATTGCAAAGCAATTCTCGCTCTTGTTCCTTTTGTTTTATTTTTGCTTTCGCTTGATCATTAAATGTATATTTTCTGCGATTTTTGGTTTGCAACATAGCTTTGGTACAGTCAAGGAATTTCAAAAGTTTTTTGTGCTAAAAAGGGAAATGTGGTATTACTTTTCCAGTTTTTATGCTAGAATTGATAATTTTTTAGGACTGGAAACTCTCAAGCTCAGAGTGGCCAGACGGAAGCCAATCAGCTCAATCTTGGTTTCATCAGACCACAGAATCTTGTTTCTCACAGTCTGAGAGTTCTTTAGGTGCTTTTTTGCAAACTCCAAGCGGGCTTTCATGTGTCTTTCACTGAGGAGAGGCTTCTGTCTGGCCACTCTGCCATAAAGCCCAGATCGGTGGAGTGTTGCAGTGATGGTTGTCCTTCTGGAAGGAAGTTTCTCCCATCTCCACACAGGATCTCTGGAGCTCAGCCATAGTGACCATCGGGTTCTTGGTCACCTCATTTACCAAGGCCCTTCTCCCCCAATTGCTCAGTTTGGCCGGGCGGCCAGCTCTAGGAAGAGTCCTGGTTGTTCCAAACTTCTTCCATTTAAGAATTATGGAGGCCACTGTGCTCTTGGGAACCTTCAATGCAGCAGAGATTTTTTTTTGTAGGCTTCCCCAGATCTGTGCCTCGACACCATCCTGTCTCTGAGCTCTGCAAGCAGTTTCTTCGACCTCATGGCTTGGTTTTTGCTCTGATATGCATTGTCAGCTGTGAGACCTTATATGAACAGGTGTGTGCCTTTCCAAATCATGTCCAATCAATTGAATTTACCACGAGTGGACTCCAATCAAGGTGTAGAAACATCTTAAAGATGATCAAGAGAAATGGGAGGCATCTGAGCTAAATTTCAAGTGTCATAGCAAAGGGTATGCATACTTATCAATGTAAATGTGATATTTCAGTTTTTTCTTTTTAATAAATTTGCAAAACTTTCTAAAATCCTGTTTTCTCTTTGTCATTATGGGGTATTGAGTGCAGATTGATGAGGGAAAAAATGAATTTAAACCATTTCAGCATAAGACTGCAACATAACAAAATGTGAAAAAAGTGAAGGGGTCTGAATACTTTCTGAATGCACTGTAAATAAAGAAGGGGTTAAACCAGAGCATAAATTGTACATGGGATGGCAGGCAAATATTTTTCCACGTCTGTGTACATAATTAATATATGCCCCCACCACCTTTGTTTGTTTAATGTCAGTTTCCTATATTAGGTTTACTCTCCATGAGTTTTCTTATTATTCTTCCACCCTATTTTGCACCTCCGAAAACTTTAAAATTAAGTTTCTCAGCAACCGCTGGTCGGATTGACAGGAAATTTTCATCAAATGATCGGATAGGCACGCAGAATTTTTTAATGCTAATTATGACGTCATAGGTCACGTGGTATTGGCGCCATCTTGTAAAACACCTTCAAATTTGCCCCTCTATATCTCCGAAACGGCTCAATGGAAAAATTTGAGGAATGGCTCATTCTAAAGAACTCTGCAATGGGAACAAAAAACATGTTTATTTAGTATATTAAAAATGCTAACGTTAAGAGGTTAGAATTCGTCAAACACATCTTTGCTCCCACTAAAATGATATTTTTTCCCCAGATCATTAGTTAAAAAAACTCAGAATGAAAATAATTTCGAAGTCATAAATCACATGGTTCGGCTGCCATATTATTTTTCGTAAAAAAACACGAAAACCCCTTTTACTCCGCAATGGCTGAATAGATCGAGCCCAAACTTGGCATGCATAATCGCATAACCGTGACGAACCAAAAAGTCAGCGAGCATGATGGCATGCGTCACATGGTTTCAGAGTTATGACGTTTTTAAGCATAAACTAAAAATGCTATCTTCTCCATAATTTGTGAAGATATCGAGTGGAAACTTTACACAAATGTTCCCCATGGGGGGAAATTTCAAACATACTTGAGACGTTTTGATAAGTCACGTGGTTTGGCCGCAATAAATAATTGAAGGAAAATCCTAAAAAGCTTCTAACTCTTGAACCACTGCATTGATCGACTTGAATTTTAATGCAATGTAGCTCTCATCAAGCGGAACATGTGTGTAAAATTTCAAAATGATTGGTTGTACGGTCTCGAAGTTAAAAGTCTTTATTGTTGAAAGAAGAAGAAACGCATCATTTTTCTTACCAGGCAGTGCTACTGCCATTTTAATGAGTAATTTCCTTTAAAAAACATTTTCTCTGCAATAATTGGACCGATTGAGATCGAATTTTCACCATTGGAGGGACTCGGTCTGTAGAATATTTTAACGGTAATTATGACGTCACAGGTCACGTGATTCGGCCGCCATATTGGTTTGAGTGAAAAACACTAAAATCCAATTTTCTCCAAAATGCCTGATCAGATCGAGGCCAAATTTTGCAGGCAGAATCGCATACCCATGACGAACAAAAAAGTCAGCATGACGTCATGTCATGATGCATCACATGGTTGTGACGTCATGACGTCATGCATGAGCATGACGTCATGCGTCACATGGTTTTAGAGTTATGATGTTTTTAAGCATAAAACTTTAAAACCTAGCTCCTCCCTAATTTGTGATCCAATCGAGGGGAAACTTTACAGATCTGTTCAGCATGTCAGTCTACTAAAATGTCCTTTTGGAATTTGCGATAGGTCACGTGGTTTGGCAGATATTGTTAATTAAACAAAAAATTTTTTTAATGGATATCTCTTGAATCGCTTCATTGATCGACGTGAAACCTCATACCATAGTCGAAGTCATGAAGAGTAACAAGTGTGCAAAATTTCAAGATGATTGAATGTACGGTCTGGAAGCTAGAAGTTGTTATTGCGTGAAGAAGAAGAGGCTTCGAGTGTGCGGATTTAATTATTTATCACATGTACAGACATGAAGGCATCGTTTGACACAATCTCACGGGGTATTTTGAACCTCAAATAAAATTATAATTCCAGATTTGTCAATGGCTGAGGTATATTAACAAATGAATAAAACAGATTTGGCCAAATTCCGAGTTTTTTTAAAAGATCGCATATTCACACAGAGTTGTGAGAGGCTGAAGAAGAAGAAACGTCGCAAAGGCTTCTCAGACCAAATAAATAATTCTGGCTATGCGATTTTCACGTTTATTTTATTTTAAAAATCGCTTTCTCTGCAGTCTTTGCACGGATTGACATGAAATTTTCACCAAAGGTGCGCCTGGGCATGAAGAATCTTTTGAGGATAATTATGACGTCACAGGTCACGTGGTACGGCCGTCATCTTGGGAAAACCGAAAGATTTTACATCTCTATATCTCCAAAAGCGCTGAGTAGAATAGATTGCGACATATCTTATTATAAAGAACTATCCATGGAGAATAAGCCTTATGAACTATGATGTCATATTTGCCTCCATTATGACGTCATAATTCGATTAGTACAAAACTTCATCCGATCAGGATGAAATATTTTGAGCATCATCTCGTGATAAATTGATGGAGAAAAAATATAATAATTTGAATGTGGGGTTGTTGTAGAGAGAGTGTGTGTGTGTGTGTGTGTATGTGTGTATATATATATATGTGTGTGTGTGTGTGTGTGTGTGTGTGTGTGTGTGTGTGTGTGTGTGTGTGTGTGTGTGTGTGTGTGTGTGTGTGTGTGTGTGTGTGTGTTTGTGTGTGTGTGTGTGTGTGTTTGTGTGTGTGTGTGAATAAAAGAGAGAGATATAATTGTGAGGAACAGAAATGAAAAAACGAGGTGTGTGTGTGTGTGTGTGTGTGTGTGTGTGTGTTGGGGTGTTGAGGTGTGTGTGTTGGGGTGTTGGGTGGAGGGGGAGTGGGGGGGGGGTGTGTTTGGTGTTGTGGGGGGATGTGTGTGTGTGTTTGTGTTTATGTGTGGGTGTGAGTGTGTGGGGGGGGGGGGGGGGTTCAATAGTTTATTTTATTAATTTATTTATTTTCTCTTGTATTCCACATCAGGATTTGATTGTTCTTCGAGATGGCCTCGACATATTGCTGCCAAAGGTCAGTTGCTTTTGAATTGTGTAATATTTATCTCCTTATAGTTTAACAAGTGAGATGAGTGGAGTATTATGTGATTTATATATTCCTTTTTATTTAGCTGGCACGAGTTCTAAGCAGACTCGCCACCTTTGCAGAGCAACATGCCACTTTGCCGACACTTGGATTCACACACTACCAGTGAGTTTTTATTTTATTTTTTATTTTAGTTCGCAATAAGGAATGTGGCAGGATAACCTGTGGAGATGTGCACTCACCTTTGAGATGTTTTGTCTGCGATTGAATCTCAGGCGAGCAATCAAAATACCCGTCAACCTGGTGTTTCGCACACCTGAAGGTTGATCGGTGGTTAATATAGTTCCTGTGGTGTCTTTCCATGAATAGGCGAGTTATCACCAACACCTTGGAACAAATTCCAATTTTCTGCCACCTTTGATCGAGTATCTTGTGACAGAGTGGCGAATATTTCTTTATAGAATTGTTTCTTGACTAGAAGCTCTGGCAAGAGTACTGGCCTCGTTGATTATCACAACATGGTCCTTTTAAATAAGGCCCTTCACGGTGATGTGTTTTGCTAGCTATAGTTGGAGTACTGCTCTCCCATAGCGGCAAAAGTCCCAGCTACTGCCTGTCATTCATGGATACTGTGGAATCCAAAGATCTCGACATCATTTGCAATCACCACAAATATGCTGAAGCCCAGTGCCTGCTACTTTCTTGTCACAGACAGGTTGTTGGACTCTGATTTCTAGCTTATCTGGAATTGGAATTCCATATAAGGTATCGTCATCGTGCACCATCCGTCCATCACCTTTTTCGATTTTTCCAGCCAAACTGCTCGTCTGAAACAAACTGAAATTGGCAGCAAGGTTCCGCGATATCCTGACTAGTAACGGGGATTGCAAAGCTCAATCTTGGAAAATTTTGGAAAATCGTGTCTATTCCTTCAACAATCTTTTTTTCCAGTCCCATCAATCAGAATGCCACCAAATTTGGGTTACAACATTAGGCCAGGGTAAGGATGTTAAATTGTGGTGGTCAAGCAGATCACTTAACTGGAAGTGTGTCAAATGGCCGACTTAGTCAATTTTGGGGAAAATCGTGTAAGTTCCTTCAAAAAAACAAATTTGGGTGAAAACATTAGGCCAGGACCCAGATAAGCTTCAGGTCCAGTGGTCCTATTTTTACTGCTTCTCCTGAAGTCTGGCTTTCTTTGCTCTTTCATCTCTTCATCCCTTTCTAGTCCTTCCAGGTTATGGGTTCTTTCAACAATACCCTCCTAAAATTCCAGATCACTGCTCATTTACACTCCTTTATTCCTTTCTTCTTGCTTGTAGAATATCCTTCCTCAGTCTGTTCCATCCACTTGGTCCCTCCAGGCTTCAAATTGGCAGTACCCCACCAACATAAATCATCCTCTATCCCTCCCTGTCATCTTTTCTATCCTTATAATCTTTCTCTTTCTCTTTCTCTTTCTCTTATGTACCACACTCTTCAAAGAGTGCTGATGCCTCTGAAGCAGCTTCATGAGCAAGGGTTATACTGGGTGGTTTGCCATTGCCTTCCCAGCAGCAGTCACATTTGTAATTTGGTCATGATGCTGGCGATGGCTCACATACTCTTCGCGAAGGACACTGTGGGGTCTTTAATTCCCACCGTCTAATGCTGGCAGATGGGACACCGGTTTAACATCCATCCGATGGACAGCACACACATTGATGAATCACCCTACCAATCAATAAACTAACATAACCTCTCTGCTTGCGTTTTCGTGAACCTTGGAATGTCAAAGAAGCGTAACAACAACAACAGGCATTTTAAGGCCATTTTCCCTGCTAGAGAGGGGGTTAGCCTTGCGATCCCCATGACTATCTTCTCCATTCTGCCCTATTTTCTGCATCTCCCCTTGTTAACCCCCCTTGCCCACATTTCTTCTTCCACCATCTTTAGCCAAGTCTTTATCGGTCTTCCCCATCCTCTACTTTCTTCAACATTCATTTCCATCACTCTTCTCAACCTGTTCCTCTTCACAGCATCAATCACAGGCTCTATTCCCATCATCTTTCGCAATTCATAATTTGTCTTCCTCTCTCTCAACGATACTCCACACATCCACCGAACCATTCACATTTTGCATTTCCATTTTCAGTCACGAAAACGCAAAGAAGTGTAAGATACCATTAATACGAGCAAATGATGCTCGTGCATCGAAAAAATATACGACTCTTGTGTTGGAAATGAAATTTGACATTATAAAACGGTCTGAGAGAGGCAAAATTCCTTCACCAATCAGAAGTTTGCTATCCTTTTACTTAACAGGTCTACAATCGGACTCAAGCACAAGGCGAGAATTCTCAAACACGTCAAAAGATTTGTGCTGATGAAATCGAAGATAATTGCCAAGAAAAGGAGTGGTGTGATCACTGAGATGGGAAAAAAACTTTTAATTTTGTGCCTTGAGGACCAGACAACAAAATCAGCATGTGTTGATGTTTATATTGTAATCTGTTAAGGGCATGAGGGTACAGTTTTTGTGGGCTTTGTTGTCACTAGGGCATGCCCGTACTATATATATATCTAAAATTATATCCCCCCCCCTCTATTTACATGAAATGGTTTGGTCCATGAAATGTTTTGGTCCATTCGCAACGCCAAAGCGAACGGCGAACGCTTTACATGAAATGGTTTGGTCCATGAAATGTTTTGGTCCATTCGCAACGCCAAAGCGAACGGCGAACGGCTTGCGAGTACAGTGACAATCCCCCCCCCTCTATTTACATGAAATGGTTTTAATTAGTTTTAAAACATAGTTTAACGCCAACATATGGCATGCCCGTACCCGTACTATCCGTAATGGCGCACGCTCTCACAGGAGCTCCGGAAGGTCGCATATCGCAGGAAACCGAAAGAATCGCAAATTAGTTTTAATTAGTTTTAAAACATAGTTTAACGCCAACATAGCGCCAACATAGTTTGCCGACGGGAACTAAATGAATACGCTTTCAAATGTGCCATCCGAGGCAGAGTCTGTTCGCCACGTTCGGCACACGTGATAGCTCGCTGCTCTCTGATTGGTTGAATCGTTTTTTGGACATAGCTCGGTAACTACTTCTGCGATTAATTTAAAACCTTGAAAAGGCACATCCTCGGGTCCCCAGCAATATACCTGGCAAGTTTCAAGTATATCGGACCGGTAGTTGTCGAGAAACAGCGGTCACAGACAAACATACAAACATACAAACAAACATACACACAGAGATTACTGGAATTATAGATAGATGTCTGGTCTTGGTTTTGTTTTTCGATGGCGTTTCTTGCATGATCCTGATTCAGAATCCGACACTCCAATCCAGGATTTTGTTTCCTCCCATTATCCCCACCCTCTCTCTTAGGCGTGCCCTCTAGGCGGTGTCTCACTGCCAGTGCCGATGTTGAATTAAATTCGTTTTTTTTTTTTTTGGGGGGGATTCAGTTACGGGTTCACTTCTAAAATTTACCGGTTCAGGATTCAGTTCCTCTAAAATTTACCGGTTCAGGGTTCAGTTCCACTAAAATTTGCCGGTTCAGTTCAGTTCCAATAAAATTTGCCGGTTCAGTTCAGTTCCAATAAAATTTACCGGTTTCGGGTTCAGTTCCATTAAAATTTACCGGTTACAGGTTCCGTTACACTAAAATGTACCGGTTCTGGGTTCAGTTCCAATAAAATTTACCGGTTTCGGGTTCAGTTCCACTAAAATGTACCAGTTCCAGGTTCAGTTCCACTAAAATTTACCGGTTCAGGGTTCAGTTCCACTAAAATTTACCGGTTCAGCGTTCAGTTCAGTCATTATGGGGTATTGAGTGCAGATTAATGAGGGGAAAAATGAATTTAAACGATTTCAGCATAAGGCTGCAACATAACAAAATGTGAAAAAAGTGAAGAGGTCTGAATACTTTCTGAATGCAATATATATATATATATATATATATTTATTTATATATATATATATATATATATATATATATATATATATATATACACATATATATACATATATATACATATATATATATATACATATATACATTACATACATATACATATATACAGACTTGACATTTAATATGGAATATTTTTTTTTTTCTTGACTTGGGTTTACTTTCTGAACTCGGTATATCAATCTGGTGAGTTTCTTTTATGCTTCGGTGATTTCTTTGTTGAAAGAACCATGTCTGATTGTCTGTCGCAGCAAGAAGTCAATAACAGGATTATATCACAGGTGGCGTGACAAAATGTACGGACAGGTACATTTGACGATTGGCTTCACAATCGGGTATATAAGGGTTGTTGCGTTCTGTATTAGTGGAAAACAACTGCTGCACGTCTACAAAAGTTATTGCCGCTTCCCCTGGAGATGGTCCGTCAACTCGACAATGCTTTTTGTCATTTAGTGGTGGCTTTACGAAATTCCGGCATTAAACCGTGCGATTGCTTGGCAGTATGGCATCACTCAAGGTCAGGTGTCAAAGATCCTGAAACGAAATGCTCAGAGGGGTGTCCCTACTCCAATACCAAGGCCAGGACCTCCCCGCAGAACCACAAGGAGGGATGTTCGCCAGCTGCACCGGTTAGTCCGCAATGGCCGTACCAAGTCAGCTAATCGGCTTAGGGCTGAGTGGCAGCAACTGACAAATGTGCCTGTATCCAGAAGGCTAGTCAACCAACGACTGGTTCAAGCAGGCTATCGTGCTAGGCGTCACCTGAGAAAGCCACGTCTGACCAGACAACACCGCCAGCGCCGATTGCAGTGGGCCAGAGAGCACCGTCAATGGCAGCCAGGACACTGGAATCACGTGATCTTCAGTGACGAGTCTAGATTTCTGGTCTATCGTCAAGATGGCCGCGTCCGAGTGCGCAGACAAGTGCAGGAAGCCTACAACGAAGATTGTATAGTGCCAAGAGTCCAAGCTGGAGGTGGTGGGGTGACCGTTTGGGCTGCTTTTCATGCAGGGGGCAAAACTGACCTGGTTGTTC